>NC_034594.1:13216303-13228096 GCF_900095145.1 Mus pahari | reverse complement strand
GAGGCTTTTGAGCTGAAAGTCAGTCTGTAGTACATAGAATGACTGGGAGCCTTGGAGGATACTCAAAGATAACTTAGAGAGAGAGAGAGAGAGAGAGAGAGAGAGAGAGAGAGAGAGAGAGAGGAGATTAAGAATAATGTCATATGATGGGCAGTGGTGGCTCACGCCTTTAATTCCAGCACTTAGGAGGCAGAGGCAGGTAGATTTTTGAGTTCAAGCCTGGTCTACAAAGTGAGTTCCACGACAGCCAGGGCTACACAGAGAAACCCTGTCTTGAAAAACAAAACAAAACAAAACAAAAAAAGAATAATGTAATATTTAAATAATGTAATATTTACATTTAACTTCATTCTCTAAAGCAGTAGTTTGTGAGCCCTTTGGTAGTGAATGGTGCTTTTACAAGAATCTCATATCAAATATCCTATATATCAGATACTTATAATTCACAACAGTAACAAAGTTGCAGCAATTATGAATTAGCAATGAAAATAATTTTATGGCTGGTGATCATTACAACATGGTGGTTTTAAACTAGTGCAGCATTAGGAAGTTTGACAACCATTGTTCTTAAGGGTGTATATATATATATATATATATATATATATATATATATATATATAAATATATAATATTGAGAACCACTGTTCTAAAAGGAGTCTCATAGACTCTATACTAACAAGTAAGATTCTTGTATTGCAGATCAAATCTATTTGATAGGATCTTTATATATTTGGCAACACAGACAACCCTTTAGGGGGTGCCATGAAGGTTTTGTTCTGGGGACTAACATAGCTGCAGAAGCAATTCTATTGAATATAATACCAAGTAGTGGGAAGAAGTAACTCATGAGGACATATTCAAGGTCCTTACGGAAACAAGACAATGAGGGCTGATGTTGGAGATAAGGCAAATTCAGCATATGCTTATTGTCTAACCATTGGGCTGTGAGTTTGATTTCCAATATCTAAGTCAAAACTTGAGCATAACATGTTTAGTCTTAGTAAAGGCAGTATTGGTGTGCCAATAGAAATCCAGAAAGGAACATTCCTGAAGTTTTCTGGCCACTGAATCTCACCAAATCAGTGAGGACCTGGTTCAGTAAGAGACCCTCATTCAAAGACCAAGACAGAGAACAAATGAGAAAGATACCATATGTCACCATTTGGTATATACACACACAGACACACAAACACACAAATGCACACACAGGGTGAGGGAGGGTTGGAGGGAGAGTGAGAGAGAGAAAAGGGGGGCTCACAAAAACAGTCATTCTGGATGTCAAAAAAAAGAAAAAAAAAAACAGGAAATCTTAGAGATTGACCTTGGGAACTTCAAAATTCTAAGTTGTCACAAGTAAAAACAGGCATATGTAGTGAGAATGTTACTTCTAAGGATGCAATGCCCATGGTAACTCTGTATTAATGCAATAATACCATTACTACAAAGTGAGCATTTTTATTATATGGACACTTGTTTTCTACCTAGTGAGAAAAAAATCTCAACAAATAGTTAATTGCTTCTTTTTTTGTGTGTTCTATGATAAGTCAATCAATTTGAAATGCTAAGTTATTCTTTGATTTCAGCAATGATGAACATGCTGTTAATATATCTCTATTCAAAACTAATAATGATTTCAGCTATGTTTGAAGTCTGATATTTTTATGACTCTTCAGAAATTAATAAACTCTACTATTACATGATAATCTATCTATGAAAGAAGATGAAAATAGGGTCATAGTACTATAGCAAAGAGGGAGACTTGCTGAGTGGGTAACAATGACAGATTCCTGCCCCTCTTGGTTGCATTTCCATGAACAAAGTTCCACATTACATCACAATGACCTGTATAAAAAGGGAGATGATGCTTTTCACTACAGCAGTCTGAGGAATTTCTGGGTAATATTTAACAACCACCACATTGAAGAACTGGTGCCGGCTCATGGGTTCTGCCTTCCTTACTGAACCTAATGTTACACCATATTCTACAGCTGGTCACACTCTTGTTTGGAGGCTGGGGTTGGGCTACTGTACAATGCTTATCTCCTGCCACAGTGAGTTCATAGGCATCTGCCACCTCCCATCTTCTATGTCTTCTCACACACTAATACCATTTGTGTTGTCTTGTGGGCTCTTGTTTAATACATTATCTCCTGTATATGTTCACCTGCATAAAAGAATGATATAAGTTCCACTTAAAATAAAAGTGCAACATAAATCTCATAATAATACTACTTATGCATCTATTATATAAATAAATATGTTATTATATCCATAGGTTAGTTAAACTCTCAGTATTCACCAGAGAAGCTTCTACTGAGGTTGATGTTGATAAATGCAGTGACCCATAACTAGGCAAGATAGAGATAATAAGATTCTTTGAAATGCTCAGTCCTGAATGAGACACTAATTACTTGTCCTTCCAAGGATGAGAGATCATTGTATAAGAGAAGACAGAGTGTAAAGCCCAAAGGCAATGGATGACCACAAGAAAGTGTTTTCCAGACACCTAAGTTCAGTTGCACATATGAAGTCACTGTGGTTAGGATGTTATGTACAAGTCCCATGCAAGCTTAAGCCAGATATAATCTTACCATGGAGAAGGAAGGTAGGCATGAAGTTCTAAATTTAGCTGAAGAGCTTTTGGGCTCTTACCTGATAGCAGGTAAGAGAGAAGCAATTAATTTTCTCTAAGAGTATAGCTCTTATTAAGTCTCTCACACCCTAGTTATTATCTTCTGTACTGAATTAAATCTTTACGGGACTAATAAATGAGACCTATAACTACACAAAGGCAAAAATGAATGTGTATGCGTATGCATGAATTTACAATGAGTCTATATACCTACCAACCCACCTACATATCTACCTCTTTCCCTACTTTACTTTGCACAAAACTCTGGTTGAGAACACTTGAGGCTTAAGCCAAACAAGACAGAGACTTGTCAACTTGTGGACACTGGTAAAGTGCTGTATTATGATTTATTATTTAGGTTTCTAACATAATTTATTGGAGAAGGCAACAAAGATGTATATTTTTCTGTTATTTAGCACTCATTTCTTGTTTGTATGTAAGCTCACTTTTCATCTTTTCTATGGAAAATGCATGGGCACACACTAACAGATATTACATTATTATAATTATCAGTTTCTTATTATTTGCGCATGTGATATGTGTGTATGCACATGCTACAGTGTACATCTGGAAGTCAGAGGACAATTTTAGTGAAGTTGCTTCTCTGCTTCTATCTTTGTTTTGTTTCCTGTGACAGAACTAAGCCTTGTGGGGTAAGGTCTTTTACCTGCTAAGCTACCCCACTGTCCCCTGAATTGAATTTTGAATGCTACACTTTCTATTTGGTAGGCAATGTTTTAAGCTTCAGTCATATGTTAGTTACGAAGTATTAGCAAAACTGCCCAATGGATTTAATGAAAACTGAGACTTAGTCTATTTAACAACACAGAGCACTATCACTATTTTGATTTAACATTCTGACTAGGTTTGGGAAATATATATTAATGTGGGGTTCTAAGAAGTTCCTGACACAAACTTTAGCATAGATGCTGATCTGTAAAGTTTCACAAGCTATAATCCACACAAAATATGCTGGTGTCCTAATATCTATATTATACAAGAAAGGAGCACTGAAATAAAGCAGTGTCCAGTTACATCCAGATGTTCCAGTGTAAGCGGGAAAATGGACAGGAGTTCCTCACTAAAGCATCAATTACATAATTTTAGAATTAGAGCATTTGTTCTAGACTATCAATCTCTATTTTAAGGCAAACTAATGAACAATAATTTTTGGTTGAGCTTATTTTTTTATTAGATATTTGCTTCATTTACATTTCAAATGCTATCCCCAAAGCCCCCTATACCCTCCCCCCACCCTGCTCCCCAACCTACCCACTCCCACCTCCTGGCCCTGGCATTCCCCTGTACTGGGGCATATGATCTTCGCCAGACCAAGGGCCTCTCCTCCCATTGATGGCCGACTAGGCCATCCTCTGCTACATATGCAACTAGAGACACAGTTCTAGGGGGTACTGGTTAGTTCATATTGTTGTTCCTCCTATAGGGTTGCAGACCCCTTTAGCTCCTTGNGNACTTTCTCTAGCTCCTTCATTAGGGGCCCTGTGTTCCATCCAATAGATGTCTGTGATCATCCACTTCTGTATTTGCCAGGCACTGGCATAGCCTCACAAGAGAAAGCTATATCAGGGTCCTTTCAGCAAAATCTTTCTAGCATATGCAATAGTGTGGCAATGTTCAGTTTAATAATATTTTACTGATTAAAGGATTACAGATTTTAATTTGCAAGCATTTACACTAGTTTCAGTAACCAGTCAACTTTTCTTTATCACCTTTCTTCAACAATGGTTTCTTCAATACCTAATTTAATTGAAGAAAGTGAGTTGATTTCTTACATTCTAAAGCATTCAGATGTTTCATAAGGGATTTCCTGCAGTCACAGTAGTAGTTCTAATGACTGTAGCCTCTGGGCATAGGGTAGGCTTAGTAATTATACCTGATTTAGCAAGGAGAAGATAAACAGTTCCTGTGATGGAAAGAAACACTTTTACTGAGGAAGAAGATGTCAGTTGAGTGTCAGTGTCCTAGGCTGATTAGGTCTCCTGTATTGTTCTAGAATTCATCATGTTGATTGGAATAATCATCTCTAATATATATAAATATTAATGTCTAGTGATGTTATCATTATTTAATATCATCTATCTATCTATCTATCTAATATTATCATATGATATATGTTATAGTTAGTTTGTTTTAGTTCTTTGTGGTTCTGGTGATAGATAAAGTAGACAGATACTATCATTTGCCTGGCTCTAAGGAAGGTAAAAAGGGAAAGTCAGTCAGAAGGACTGTCACAAACAGTATAGCCTATAAAAAGTTTTGGGGTTAGGTTCATAGGCACAACCCTCAGGACATTCAGGTTCTAAGAGGTAAACGAATCATAAAGAGCTATTTATGTATCTATCATGTATCTATTTATCTGTCTGTCTATCTTCCTATCTGTTTCTATCTCTGTATCTATCTACCTACTTATCATCAATTTATAACATTCTAGCATCTATCTATCTATGTATGTATGTATGTATCTATCTATCTATCTATGTATCTATCTATCTATCTATCTATCTATCTATCTATCTATCTATTAATCTATCACCTATCTATCATCTTCCTCCCTATATTCCTATATAAGATCTAAATTCAATAAGTATCTATGAGAGAAATAAATAGGGAAAGAGGGTAAGGACAATGAGTCACTATTTTGAATAGTTATCAGTGATGTTATGGATCTGTCATAACAGTATTGCCTAATAGAAGGGAACCGAGGAATTTACTTTAGATTTGAAGTTGAAGTATTTGCTACTTATGTAAGATTTGAGAAGATGCTAAAATGGAAAGGAATAGCCATGTTAATTTTTAAAGAAGAAACTGCAAAGGCTCTAAATTTAGCAGCAAGCATCTATGTTGCATAAGCAAAAGAGAAAAAAATTAAGAACACAAGGATGAGAGAACTGGATTACAGAGCAGAAATTACAGACATGGCAGGGGCAGGGTGGAGCAGATATTTAAATGGTGCAGGGGGATAAGAAATGTGACCTGGCTGCATTTGCCCTGTATGCTTTTCTGCTAAATTCCATTCAGTTGTTTCGGACAAACACTGCTGGCAAAGGTACTAGCAGTCTTTCTCCACCTGTGGCCTGCGACTCCTTTGGGGTTCAAGTGACTGTTTCACAGGGGTTGCAAAAGACCACTGAAAACCACAGATATTTACATGACAACCATGATGGTTATGAGGTGGGAATGGAAGTAATTTTGTTGTTGGGGGCCGCCACAACATGAATAACTATAAATGTTTGCAGCATTAGGAAAATTGAGTAAACCACTGTGCTAAACGGAGAAGAGACAATGTTGGCTCAGAAATAAATTACCAACCATGCCAACCATTTATTTTACAGTGCATACAAAAGAAATGAACTGATTAAAAGGTGCAATATAGACAAAAGTGATGTGTATCATTTACATTTACTATACAAGGGCATACATTCTAGTTTCAAAATATATGCATCAAAGACATACTAAAATGAAGTTTATATGGAATGACAAGGTGCTATTTAGGAATAAAATAACAATTAGTGAAAATAGAATCAATGAGCTTGAAGTAGATGAGGGAGGCATATATGGGAAAATATGAAGGGAGGAAAGGATATATATCCAAACAAAAAATTCATATTACTATATCTAACAGAAAGTCATCAGAAAGTCATCCATTGTTTGTCTACTATAATAGATTTTAAAAGTATGTTTCTACACTGCTTTCTCATTTTTAATCCTCATTTGCATGCATTATCTTGTTTAATATTCATAATAGCTGTGACTGAATATATTGTGATTACTCTCATTTTAAAGATCCATAAACTGATGCTAAAATATTTAAGTAACTTAGCTAAAGCTATACAATGACTTTGTGATATAAGCAGGCCTGGCCTCACTACACACACATGTATCTGGTCTGTTCTTAACTAAATTGACTAAAATGCCTTACTCAGCCTTGTCCTGAAGATTCCCTTGGAAACCAATGGAAGAAAGAACATAGGATCATCAGTCTTGAGAATGATATACATACATATATATATATATATATATATATATATATATATATATATATATTTACATTTTTTAATTATTATTTTCTTTATTTACATTTCAAATGCTATCCCGGAAGTCCCTATACCTCCCCACCCCTGCTCCCCTACCCACCCACTCCCATTACTTGGCCCAGGCCTTCCCTTGTGCTGGGTCATATAAAGTTTGCAAGACCAAGGGGCCTCTATTCCCAGTGATGGCCAATTAGGCCATCTTCTGCTACATATATATTTAGGAAGGTTTCCAGATGAGACCCAAATAATAACTGTGCACATGAAGTTGAAACATACTCAGATTAGTGTGCCGTTATTCTATAATTTTGTCTTGACAAAGGTTAATATTTGGATCAGACATATAACTAGAAAATGTGGCTAGGTCTTAATGCTTTTACACTTAGAAAATTCTATGATACTTTTGGTTTCCAATTTCCAATACCACTACCAATCAATGAATCATAAATGGCACATTCTTTGAAGTTTCTACTGAGTATACAAAACTCCAGTTACGTCATTTGCAGATTAATCTCAGTGAGGCACTCTCTGAGCTCAGGATTTCTTCAAGATCTTCCCAGGAACATTACTCGTCATTCTCTCAATATCTCATCACTGAACCTCATGGCAAGATTTCTATTGAAGGACCTTTTCCTAGAATGCACAATTTTCATCCTTAAGACTCTGTGCATTTACCTCCTCCTACTTCTTATATAGCAGTAGAGAACTCCATTCAATTTGCAGTCAAATTGGCAGGTGATCATCCTCTGTTACTCTCATATTGAATATTTGTAATTTTTAGGTTAATACTTATTTGCCATCATTAATATAATTAATATAATTTTATGCTCTATTTTGTATCAGCCAGCACCTCACATACTGTCACCTAAAAATCATTTACTATATGAAAGTACTATCAGTGGTTTGTTATAAATAATATTCAACCTATCCCCTTTTTACTGTACTTTTGTTTTCTAATTATAAATATGTTACATGTTAAGGGCTTAAAAGAGGGAGAGGTACCAGGCGTGGCAGGGCTACATGGAGAAACCCTGTCTCGAAAAACCAAAAAAAAAAAAAAAAAAAAAAGAGGGAAAGGTGGCATCAATAATCTATCTTTGCTTGTATGTTTTTCTTATTTTTTTCTGGCTGTGGAGTGGTGTATACTATGTAACTGATTGATGATGAATACTTTTGTCAGATTGGTTGAAAATGTCAACAAGACAGGTCTTCCAGTATGTACCTTGTAGTATTTAATCTACACATATATAACTAAAGAGCCTTGAACTCACTGGCACAGGTAGAAATTTCCTAAACAGAACTCCATTGGCTCAGGCCAATGGAAGAACTAATAAATGGGACTTCATGAAACTGGAAAGATTATGTAAGACAAAGGATATAGTCAATAGGACAAACTGGAAACCTACAGATTGGGAAAAAATCTTTACTAACCCCGCATGCAATAGAAAGCTAATATCCAAAATATATAAAGAACTCAAGAAGCTAACCTCCAAAAAAAAAAAAAAAAAAAAAACAACCCTTTCAAAAATCAATGAAGGTAAAAGACACACTTAAAATAGAAACTGATGAGAAACAATTTATAAAATCAAAAGTCACTTACAGGAACCAGGAATTTTTTAATCTCTTCCAAAGCATGACTCATCCGTGAATAAGCTTCCCCGGGTGGAGCAAACACTTCAATTAATACATGCAACTCGTCACTCAAGTGGGCATACTTGGCCTCCCCGCTCTTCCTCAGCTCTTCTTCCTGTGAAGAAGTTATATTTAGACATATGGATCCACTCATTTTGCATTGATTTAACATTTCCTGAGAACATGACAAAAGGCGACCATCTAAGCAAATTTTCCAAAGGGAGTAAGAAATTCTTAGAGAAATAAATATCTGGTGCATGATGGTTAACCATTTTCAAATCATTTTTAAATTTGGATTTTTAAATGGCACCTGCCATTGTCCTCAGCCGCACAATTTTTAACCAGTTTAATGAAATGTTAAGCTTGTGAAGGCGAGACATTTAAGTGCTGTTTATCCTTGTACAAACATCACTGCATTTTTTGAGGACAAGGTTCCTTTGTGTCTGGAGTAAAGTACTTTTCAAATAATAAAAATATGACCATTGAGTTGTACAGCAAAATCTGTTTTAATATTTGTAGAAATTACATGAAAGATTGGTGGGAAACAAGGGCTCATCTTTCAGCCAGTTCCCCCACTGCCAAAATATCACAGAAAAATACAAGCAAATAAAACAAACCAATACTTTTGGAATTTCAAATTGGACAAACATTGTTTAAGAAATAAAAAGTGCTGGCAAGTACCTTTCAAAATAATCACAGTCATAGTCATTAGGGAAACAAAAATCAGGCTACTTTAAAATGTCATCTCAATCCAGTCAGAATGGCCATCATTGTGAATGCAATGCCAACACTGCGTATGTTGATGTGATAAAGGTGGAATATTTTACACTGCTGGTGGGAGTGAAAGCTAGTATAGCTACTCATTAGACAGGAACTTTCTCAAAAACTATAAGTGCCATATGTCCCGATATTCTAGGCCACTCCCAAGGACTTTCTATCATTACAGGGACACTTCCACTGCTACTCTTTTGGCATTAGCTGAAAATGTACCCAACTTAGACATTCAAAAACAGATGAGAACATAATAAAACTATGGTACATATATACATTGCAATAAAATTCAGCTGAACTGATAACCAAAACAGCCTAATTTTCATGTAACTGGATAGAACAGGAAAAGATCCTAATGTGTGAAGCCATGAAGGACAAGGGACACAGATTCCCTCTCATAAGTGGATCCTTACTTCAGGCCTTTTGTTTTGCATATTTTAGTTGCAGCCCAAGTAGAAGTTATGGAAACTCACAGAAAAAAAACAAAAGGTATTAGCCAGAGGCATAAATGAAGGAAAAGAAGAGGAGATTGTAGATGAAGAAAAACTGAAGAGGTGAACGTTAGGTGGGGGTGGAACGGCTTAGACAGGGAGGAGTATAGTAGCTAAGAGGTAGGGAGAATACATGTAAGATGAGAGAAGAGAGAGGTGCCTGAAACTAAGAGACAGAGCAGGTGTGTGTGTGTGGGGGGGGGGGCTGGAGCTTCAAGGAGAGGACGTTCTTGTTTGGAATAATCAATATTAAAGATGTATAAGAGGATTTTATACAGGTTAATAAAACCATGGTTAATACAGTGGTTCCAAAATATATATTCCAATAAAGGAGTCCAGGGACTAGGCAGATGGCTGAGTGGTTAATAGCACATGTATAAGTCACAGAACAAAATTATAGGAGATCAGTAATATCTGCATGTGTAGACAGTGCCGTTCCAAAAATGTATGGATTATTTTATAAGATGAATTTATTTTTCTGTTATGTGTACCTGTGTTTTGTCTGAACAAATGTCCACCAAATACGTGCCTTTTCCCATGGAGGCCAGGAAAGGAGCTATCAGGTACCATGGAACGGCAGAAACTGATGATTGAGAGCCAATGTGTGACTGCTAGGTGCTGAGCCCAGGTCCTCTGCAAGAGCAGGAAGTACGCTGAACTACTGAGATCCAGCCTCAGCCCTGGAGGGCCCTGAGAAAGGGGTGAGTGGGAGAGGGACTGATTCAGTGATGACTCGGAGTCAGCAGTGGATGCAGGCTGTCAGGTCAAGTGCTCTCTTTACCAGAGGATTCTCACCATCCTCCTTCTCCTGTCTTCCTTCTCCCTTCTCATTCTTTTCCCTTCTTCCAACCAGAGAGCCTGAATCCAACGTTTTTTTTTTTTTTTCCAAAGCTACATCATCATGGCTTTGAATATAGTTAATTATTTTAAGAAATCTTTAAATTTACATAAATTTTATGAATCCCGGATCATTACCCCCAACCCCTGTTTCCTTAACAGAGGAACTAAACATAAAAACTTATGGTTTTCCCACAGCCTGTTCTTCACAGTCAGCTGGGCACAGCTCTTGCTGTTCCTTGGTAGAGCAGACAGCACAATCTTTAGTAACTACTTTCATGTAAGAGCAGAAAGGTGAGCGACTACTGAAGTTACAATAATTTCTTACAAAAATTTAAAATTTATGCACATAAAGCAACTAGTTCCCTAAAATCACTCTAAATCTAAATTGTCATTTCCAATCCTTCAGAAGAACAAAACACTAACTTTTTAATGCTTTTATATCATATTTTAATTCTCCAATCTTTGTCTCCTATCCTAACAATCCCAGAGCCTCCTGTATTCTCTTTCTAATGCTATTTATTTCTAGATCATGTACAAGCCTTTCTCCTATAAAATAAACCCATTTATCATTTGCTTCAGTTTTATAGATTCCTTCTTTTCCTATCCAGGTCTTTTCATCATGAGACTATATTAACTTTTTATCATATTAACTTTTTATGCCCCCAAGTTTTCCCTGGCTATGCCTATAGCACTCATTGAGCCAGAGGGTACAGGTATCTTCTCATAATTCCAAATTCAAGGCCATGTGTATCAATGAACTATTTCTACAAAGGACCATGTAGGCTTTTGTGGACTCTCTGGTAATGTTGCCTAGATCCTTTCCCATGCTTTCAAAGGTCAAGCGGAAGGCTAGTTCCTTGTCTTCCACATCCTCATGAATTCCTCAATCTCGGGAACTGAATTATTTTCTTTTATTATAGAGTGATTAGCTATGAGTAACGGGGGAAATAAATTCCCCAAATACAGTGTTGGAAAGTAAAACAAAGAGATAGCAGATCAGCTTCAGGGCAACAGCAGTCAGCACATCTGAGGATCAATGGCTTCGGGATGCTCCATTTATAGTCCAATATTCCAATGTTCGGGAAGTCCAATTATACCTTCAGGAAGCAAACTGTGTAAGCAGAAGGAGGAATAGTACTACATGGACTCAGAAAGGTACTAGCAATGTCCAGCGGCAGGAATTGTATCACATCTTCCCTTACACAGCCATGCTGGATCTGGCACTGAACCACTGAGACATTTCTCTAATCCAAAAACGTAAGTTATTCACCAACACTATTAACCTGAGACAAATACTTCTGAATAATGAAGAGTATACTTGCACAGATTATATATATATATATATATATATATATATATATATATATATATATAT
>NC_034594.1:13211764-13216237 GCF_900095145.1 Mus pahari | reverse complement strand
ATATATATATATATATATATATATATATATATATATATATATATATGGCTAGGGTGATTCTCAGTGCCTAAAGGCACTTGCTGCTTTGTCAGAGAATAGGAGCTGGGTTCTCAGATAACACATTGGGCAGCTCACATTCAGCTGTGCCCCCAGATCTTTTGTTCTTACACACACACACACACACACACACACACACACACACACACACACACACATAAAGAACAGAACTAAAATGCCCTGTATGTGTGCTGTCTGTTTGGTGGCTCAGCTATCTTTCTTCACTCTTACACATTTCATGACAGCCTAGGGAATGGTGCCAGCACAGTGGACCGAATCAATTGTTAATCAGGACAGTCCTTCACAGATATGCCCACAGGTTTAGCTGAGGTAATTATTCTGTTGAGACTCTCTTCTCAGTTGATCCTTCACTATACCAAGTTGATATTTAAATTATTCATCACAACTTAACTTACAAAAGTTGCTTTGAATAGAAGTCCAATTATACCTTCAAGAAGCAAACTACAGAGAAGGAGGCATAGAACTATATGGACACAGAAGTGTCTTAGCAATATCTACCAGGGAACATCTCCAGCAAAAAAAGAGTCCTCTCCCATATACTGAGTTACATGTGCTCAACTTGATCTGTTAGAAGATATTGAGTACTAGGTATTTTCCTTGTAGCACAATAAACTAAAATAATATACAGTTTAGACATGGCAATGACTAGAATTATTTCCAGCTTTAAAATTTTGTAGTTAATCCATGGCTTAATTTAAACATAAGTGTTTGAAAATAAGGTTTCCCAAAAGATTATCTTCTATAATGTATTTCCAGGGCAACAAACGTTGAAAAGTGTGAAGTAAATGGGAACTATTTTTAGAGCCTCTGCAATCTAGATGTGAATTAAAAGCCATGGTGTTTTCTATATGTGGTATTTAAGACAAGATACTTAATTGAGTGAGTTTTAGCATTTTATCAGGGCAACAGGAAACCCTATGTTGCTTTGGTGGTGTATGTCTGCAGTCCCTGCTACTTTGGAGCTAAAACAAGAGAAGCCAGTGAGTGAGCTCTTCTCCCACCTCAGACAAATAAAAGACTTTGATAAGCAAGTAAATCAGCTTTAGATTTCATGGAAAGATGAGGCTCAGTTATGCTGATGCATTTCAAGCATACATCCCTGTCATATTTTTAATACCAGAGAAGTTAAAGCTTACCCTGCTCCCCTGGGAGGGAGCAAATAACTTGGTTATGGTTTTATTTTAAGGGTTTGAAATCTGGAACGGGATCTGCCTGACTAAAAAATTACATTTGCAGGTCAATTACATATTTATAACATTTAATTCACTTGAGATGATATTATCTCAAAAGTTTCAAATAAACTTGCAACACACAAGGTAGAGTGTTTGAGTTAGATGCTAATTTAGTTATTAGGTTAATTCGATGAAGACCATATTAAGGGGTTATATGGTTGTATGATTTTTAACCTCAGAAGTTCAACTGTTTTGGACAAATGAGGAAAAACTCGAATCATATTTTGTCTTAGATTCCATTGCATGAAATATAAAAATGCCATAGGCTATGCAACACACACATCAGACTACTGACCCTGTTGGCAGAGTGGTCTGCCATGCTTGCAGACAGCCGTGTTCTGTACCTCAGGTGACACAAAAAGAAGTTCCTGGTGCCATATTTGCTAATAAGGACAGGGATCCAAGTAGGGAAGGCTTTTTACTATTTATTTTTGTTTTTCTTGTTGCCTTGTTATAATGATGTGTTTAATGTGACATAAGAGGGATTCAGTTCCTAACATATTCCAAAAGGGAACTATTCAATTTACCAACAACTCTTGTGATGGATAAGAAAGAAAAATCCCAGAATTTGTTAAGTTAGGCATATAAGAAGTTTGGTTAGAGTCTTTAATAAGTGTTCATTTTTTTTTAAGGTTTGTATTTACTTTTTCAGTTTACATTCCAATCACTGTCCTCCCATTCCCCCTCACATAGTCCCTTCCTGCTTCCCACTACCCCTTTTCCTGACAGGGTTGGGCCCCATGTGTATACCTCCACCTGTCACATGAAGTCTCTGCAGGCTTGGGTGCATCCTGTCTCACTGAGGCCAGACAAAGCAGCCCAGGTAGGGGAAAGTATTCCTCAGAAAGGCAACAGCTTTAGGACTGTTCCTTCTCCAGTTGTTGGGGACCCACATGAGGACTTAACTGCACCCCTGCCTGCGGACTTAGCCCAGTATGCTTCTTGGTTGCTGGCTCAGTCTCTGAGAGCTCCCAGGGATCCAGGTTAGTTAACACTGTTGGTCCTATGTGGTTTCTATCCCCTTCAGGGCCTTCAGTACCTCCCTCAACTCTTCCAAAGGGGTCCCTGACCTTGGTTCAAGGTTTGGGTGTGGGTCTCTGCATCTGTTTTAGTCAGATGCTCAGTGGGGCCTCTCAGAGGACAGTTACGTTAGCCTCCTGTCTGAAACCAGCAGAAAAGTTTAAATCTTATGCACCCTCTTTGTGCCCTGTAACCTTAACCCAGCATACTAGTATCCGTGCTTTCAGTTCAGGAGAGCAAACACATACACATTTCACCCATTATGCTAAGTTCACTGTGCTAAGCTGGTAAAGCTGGAATAATTTGTAAGGCTATCATTGACCATGTGGTAGAACACGGTCAAGTTATGTTAAAAGAAAGAAGAGTGTGGCAGTTAACCTATCCAGTTTGTGTCTTTTTTTTTTTTTTTTTTTTTTTTTTTTTTTTTTTTTTTCTTACATTGCTTCTCACTCTTCATTAGACTCCACTAGAAGTCCCTGCAGAGCATCTGCATTCTAAGAAAGTCAATGTGACAGTTGCCAGCCTCGTTTGAAAAATAACCTTGTATCCAGAGAAGCATCATTTCTGCCATAANGTTTCTCTGTATAGCCCTGGCTGTCCTGGAACTCACTCTGTAGACCAGGCTGGCCTCGAACTCAGAAATCTGCCTGCCTCTGCCTCCCGAGTGCTGAGATTAAAGGTGTGCGCCACCATGCCCGGCTCCGTTTGTGTCTTTATAAACAGGGTTAATAATCCCAGTTTTTCCATGTGTTAGCATACAAATTTGGCAGATTTTTTTTTAACTCATTACTTAGTGTGTCTAACTGCTTACTCACAAAATGTGGAAAGTGGTAAGAAGAAGCACGTAGAGAGCAGTAAGTACCTGTCACTATTGCTAAATGTTCTCACCATACACAGCTCATGTTCAAAACAATATACCAAATTATATATGAACCAATGAGCCCATGTCTTCTAAGATCCCAATTAATCTCCAATAGTAGCTTTTCCACTGATATAAACACACTAGATAATAGAAAAGTTGAAAATGCATTATGTACAGTATATGAAGTTTTGTGCTTGGTTTTTACTTAAGCAATCATTATTGTCATGTGTTATCCTAAGAGTTATAATTTACTAAAGTGCTTTCTGCAGGCTTTTTCTTCTTAATGCCCAAGGGATGTTTCTTCTAACATAAATCCTTTTCAGAAATAAATAAGACTATTGTCTGCAGGACTTTCACCATCATGAAGTTCAAATAAACACACATTTATTATTCATGTGGTGGCCAGAATGGGATTTGTCTAAATCCCCAGTTTAAAAGCATTTTAAATAGGCACTTGAAAATTTTTGAGTATAAATAAGTAGTATGAATTATATACAGACAAAAGCAGACACACATAAGTACACAGTACAGAAGCAATGGCCAGATGCTGAGCAAGAGCACATCCCTGCTTGTCTGCACTGTTTGCAGTAAAACTTCTCCTAGGCTAAGGCCTTTCATAGTGTTGGTAGTCAGCTCTATGAAGGTAATCTTTACATGACTACATTCTTCACATTCCATAGGGTTTGGTACAGTTTGGGAAGATGTTGGAGGGAAACCCAGCTACCTGGTTGCCTTAGAAACACCATGACCAAAAAACAAGTTGGGGAGGAAAGGGTGTATTTGATTTACACTTCTATGTCACTGTTCATTATTGAAGGAAGTCAGGACAGGAACTCAAATAGGACAGGAATCTGGAGGCAGGAGATGATGAGACTTACTGGCTTGTTCCTCTCAGTCTGCTCAGTCTGCCTTCTTACAGAACCTAGGCCTACCAGCCTAGAGATGGCATCACACACAGTATGCTGAATTCTCCCCCATCAATCCTTAATTAAGAAATGCCTTACAAGCAGGTCAGTAGTGGCGCATGCCTTTAATCCCAGCTCTTGGGAGGCAGAGGCAGACAGATTTCTGAGTTCGAGGGCAGCCTGGTCTACAGAGTGAGTTCCAAGACAGTACAGAGAAATCCTGTCTTGAAAACCCAAAAGCCAAAACCAAAACCAAAACCAAAACCAAAACCAAAACCAAAACAACCAAAACCAAAACCAAAACCAAAACCAAAACCAAAACCAAAACCAAAACCAAAACCAAAACCAAAACCAAAACCAAAACCAAAACCAACAA
>NC_034594.1:13208760-13211594 GCF_900095145.1 Mus pahari | reverse complement strand
AACAAACAAACAAAAAAGAAGTGCCTACAAGCCTGCCTACAACCCAATCTCATAAGGTATTTTCTTAACTGAGGTTCTTTCCTTTCAGTTGACTACAGCTCATGACAAGTTGACATAGAACTTTCCAGCACACTGGACTAAGTAACTGTGTCTTGACCCTCTGATCATCAAAGTTGGTTGCCTTCTTAACCACACTTATTGAGGACCTTTGGGGAGCAGAATTAATAAGACCAGTAGATGAGCATTTTTTTTTAAATAGATATAAACTGTCTCAAACTAAGAATCTGTAAAACTGACTATACCTAAGCCAGGGCAATTACTTCTGGTGGTGAGGTTACGGGTGTAGCAGAAGCAATCTCAGGAGAAACAGTTTGGTTCCCTTAAGAAAGGATAGAGATAACATCAATAATGATTTCTTGGAGTTTACCTTGAAGAACAAGAAGTGATTCATTGATCTACTAGACCATACCCTGTCCATGAATAGTTAACATACAGACCTCATGCCATTACGCCTCCATTATTCCTCTACTTTAATCACATCAGTACCCAGGAGTCAAAATGTCAGTCACTAGACCCTCCATATGTTCTGCTTGGCATTTACTGAAACTATTTACCCTTCATCTTTCCAGTGCACTGATTACATCTAATTCTTGTGTTTTTAGCATTATGTGGTCCTGATTGGCTTATCAGGATGGTTGTATAAGTCATGATTTTGGAAACCACCAAAGCTACTAAAAGGAAGATTTAAACAACAGTCCAGGATTTTGACATAGAAAATCAATGTTGCAATACTGAAGTTTGAGATCATAGTCTTCCTAGATGGTAACAACCCTGGTTGTAAAATATCAAATTATACACTGTGGGATACAGTAAGGATACTGTCACTTCCCAAATCATAAAGTATTGTTGTCAGAAGTTGTGTGCTGATATACCGAATGGACCCTGTTAGCTCTTCAAGGAAAGCAAAGGAAAAAATCTTAACCCAAAGGAATGGACTAGACAGCTTTTTGGACAGATTGTCTGCCCTCTCCAAGTATCAAACTTCTGTTGATACATGGTATCGCAAATCCTAGTACTAAGGACTGCCATCTCTATCTTGTGTCAACAAGGTAATTTAAGCACACTATCATTTACTTTTCATCATTGTTGTAACAAAACTAACTCAAGAAAGGGATTGTTTTTTCAGACTTTTGGTTCCTTTTAGAAAACAGATTGAAGCAGCAGTCCACCAAAGGAGGATACATAGAATCAGGAATATGTAGCACATGGTTACACTGCATCCACAACAGAAAGGATGTGAAGGATGTTGCCAAAATTTTTTGTTTTTACCCATGTTCATCCTTCCAGAACTGAAAGCCAGGGTATAGTGCTACCTAAATTTAGGATGTTCTTTCCTATGCCAAATAACCCAATGTAGAAAATCCCTCATAGAAATATGTCTCTAGACACTTCTAGAGCCAAATCAAATTATCTCAATGTTAAACCTCACAGTCATTTTTAAGAGCTTCAGAAATCTATTTCAGTTTCCACTGGAGCGTTACCAGTGCCAGAAGGTCAAAAGAGGCAAATCGAGCTTAGTATCTGCAAATCCATCAGTTGAACAGTGTCAGTTGAGTTAAAGGAGGAAAATACAAATACTTGAATTAAAAGAAAAAACAAACAAAAACAGTTTCTAGAAGCAGGAGAAAGAAAATGTACATACCAAAAAATTGATGCAGTTCCTGTTGTCTCAATACCCCTGAACTAGACTCGGTTGTGTAGCCCCATACACACAATCATTGAAGAGATCACTATAACTAAGCTCATGCCTGCCATCTCTACATTCCTAGCCCTAGCTTCAAAAGCACTGGCCCTCCTTACCGAGCTCCTCAAAAACTCCCTTGTTAGAAGCATGCTTATACTCCTGGGTCATCTGTGTTAGTATAACTGTATCCCATTTCTGTATTGAGCTCTACTAGGGACAACCCCCCCCCCCTGCCATCTCCACAGTCCCCTGACTAGTTCTGGTCCTTCTCTTCCTGCATCCACTGACCTGGGAAAGACATCTACAGAACAAACTTTAAATTTCAGAAGAGATTGGATATATAAACACTAGAAGATATAAAGCTATCCAATGCTCTTGAACCCATATAATTAACATTATGAAAATGATCATTCTGCCAAAAGCCATTTAGAGTGAATATAATTCTAATAAAAATTTCTGTGACATTCTTCACACAAATAGAAATATACATTCTAAAATTCATATCAAACTACAAAAAAATCCTAAAAGCTAAAACAAATTTGAAAAAGAAAGAAACAAAAGAAAAGAAAAGAAAGAAAGAAAGGAAGGAAGGAAGGAAGGAAGAAAGAAAGAAAACAATATTGAATGGATTACTAGGACAGATTTCAAGCTATATTACAGAGATGCTGTAATAAAAATTGCATAGTACTAACATTAGAAAGATAAGAAGATTAACAGAATAAACCAGATCAGCCAAACATAGTTACATGTCACTAGAAGACACCTGATATTTGACAAAGATACCAGAAATGCACAGTGGAGAAAATGCATGATCTTTAACAAAGGTTGCTAGGAAAACATGATGTCCAAATGGGGAAAATTTAAATTAGAAATATGTTCATCAAAATTCCTGAACAGAACAGCAATGGCTTGTGCTGTAAGATCAAGAATCTACAAGTGGGACCTCATAAAATTGAAAAGCTTCTGTAAGACAAAAGATACTGTCAATAAGACAAAAAGGCCAGCCGGGCCTGGTGGCACAGGCCTTTAATCACAGCACTCGGGAGGCAGAGGCAGGCGGATTTCTGAGCTCGAGGCCAGCCTGGTCTAC
>NC_034594.1:13112625-13208738 GCF_900095145.1 Mus pahari | reverse complement strand
AAAAAAAAGGCCACCAACAGATTGGGAAAGGATTTTTACCAATCCTAAATCTGATGGGGGACTAATATCCAATATATACAAAGAGCTCAAGAAGCAGGACTCAAGAAAATCAAATAACCCCATTAAGAAATGGGCACAAAGCTAAACAAAGAATTCACAACTAAGGAATAATGAAGGACTGAGAAACACTTGAAAAAATGTTCAGCATCCTTAATCATCAGGGAAATTCAAATCAAAACAACCCTGAGATTCCACCTCACAAGAGCCAGAATGTCTTAGATCAAAAATTCAGGTGACAGCAGATGCTGGTGAAGATATGGAGAAAGAAGAACACGCCTCCATTGTTGGGGGGATTACAAGCTTGTACAACCACTCTGGAAGTCAGTTTGGCAGTTCCCAAGAAAATTGTACATAGTACTACTGGAAGGTCCAGCAATACCTCTCCTGGGCATATACCCAGAAGATGTTCCAACTGGTAATAAGGACACATGCTCCACTATGTTCATAGCAGACTAATTTATAATAGCCAGAAGCTGGAAAGAACCCAGATGGCCCTCAACAGAGCAATGGATACAGAAAATGTGGTACATTTACACAATGGANTACTACTCAGCTATTAAAAACGATGAATTTGTGAAATTCTTGAGCAAATGGATGTATCTGGAGGATATCATCCTGAGTGAGGTAGCCCAGTCACAAAAGAAGTCACTTGATATGCACTCACTGATAAGCAGATATTAGCCCAGAAACTTAGAATACCAAAGATACAATTTGCAAAACACAAGAAAATCAAGAAGAAGAAAGACCAAAATGTGGATATTTCATTCCTCCTTAGAATATGGAACAAAATACCTATGGAAGGAGTTACAAAGTTTGGTAGGAAGATGAAAGGATGGACCATCCAGAGACTACCCCACCTGTGGATCCATCCCATAATCAGCCAGCAAACACAGACACTATTGCACATGCCAGCAAGATTTTGCTGAAAGGACCCTGACATAGCTGTCTCTTGTGAGGCTATGCCAGTGCCTGGCAAATACAGAAGTGGATACTCACAATCACCTATTAGATGGAACACAGGGCCCCCAATGGTGGAGCTAGAGAAAGTACCCAAGGAGCTGAAGGGGTCTGCAACCATATAGGTGGAACAACAATATGAACTAATCATTACCCCCAGAGCTCATGTCTCTAGCTGCATATGTAGCAGAAGATGGCCTAGTCAGCCATCATTGGGAAGAGAGGCCCCATGGTCTTGCAAACTTTATATGACCCAATACAGGGGAACGCCGGGTCCAAGAAGTGGGAGTGGGTTGGTAATGGAACAGAGCAGGGGGAGGGTATAGGGGACTTTCTGGATAGCATTTGAAATGTAAATGAAGGAAATATCTAATAAAAATTTGAAAAAAAAAGAAGTATGTTCATCATCCTTCAGAAAAACTCTCAACTCCAAATGGATCAAAAGTCTCAATGTAAAACCCACATTATTAAGATTTCCAGAAGAAAATATAGGCAGTACTCTACAAGATATAGGTGTAAGAAAGGAATTCCTAAATGGGATTCTGTTTCCTCAGCAATTAAGACCAACAATTGACAATTGTTCCTCAGAAACATGAAACAGTTAACTGAACAAAGCAGGAACCCAAGGAGTGGGAGAGAATCTTTGCCAGCTATACATTTGACAGATGATTAATACCCAGCATATATAAATAATTTTCAAAATGTCAAGAAAACAAATGACCCAATTAAAAAGAGGGCTGTGTATCAGAAGAATTATTTCTAAAAAGAAGAAATGAAAATGGCTAAGAAGAAATATCTTTAAAATGTTCAGTAGTTCCCAGGGAGTAGAGCTCAGCAGTTGAGAACACTTAGTGCTCTTTCTGAGAACCTGGCTTTGGTTTGCAGCACACACATGAGGCACATATAATTTCAACTCCACTGGATCCACTGCACTTTTCTGCACTTCATAGGTACCTGCATGCATGCATACAAAAATTTATGCAGGCACACAGGCATATACATGATAAATAAATAATTATAATAAATAAATAAATATAAATATTTATGAAACAATGTGTTTAACATCCTTAGTAATTAAAGAAATGCAAATTAAAAGTATTTTACAATTTTATCATATCCCATTCAATATGGTTACAATCAAGTAAACATCTGACAAGCCATGCTTGGGAAGATATGGGGAAAAGGAGCCATATTCACTGTTGGTGAGATTTTAAAGTAGAAGCACTTAAGCTGACATCACCCAGTAGATTAAATTAAACCAGTGACTGAGATCATGCAATGACTGATAAATGGCAAGGAACCTCCACAAAAATATACACAAACTATAGTGTAACTGGAGTGGAGAACAGTAGTTCTGGCTTCTGGGGGCGTGGGGGGACCAGTCCTAATGTATACATCTACAACAGGCCTCCTACTGGAAGACCAGGGGTCATCATGGAAAAGGGACAGAAAGTTGCAAAAAGCTGCAGTGAAAGAATGTATTCTCAATGTGACAAGAAAGCTGCAGTCATGAGATCTGAAAACTATGGCTGCCTAAACAAGATATCTACAAGGACAACAAAGATTGACATGCAAATATGAATAGAGAAAGCTCCACAAGGTTGTCCTCCTAAACAAAGAGTTAAAGGTAATAAAAGATGCCCAGAGAGGGAGAATCTAGCCTCTGTGGGTACAAGCTCCCTGATATGCTATCTAATTGTAAGTAGTCATCCTTAAAACATATACAAAGCAATAACCAGAATCAGCACTATGTATTTAAATGTACATATATATACATATATACAACACACACCACACACATACACACACACACACATACACCCCACACATACACAAACATATACACCACACATAAACACACACACCACACATACACACACATATACACCACACACAGGCACATATACAAATTCTTAATAAATTCTTCAAATTCCTGTCAAATTCTTTACCTCTTTTTAATTTATTTCTACATAAATACTCTCTCTCTCTCTCTCTCTCTCTCTCTCTCTCTCTCTCTCTCTCTCATATGTATATGTTTAGTATATATTTATACATATGTATATATACATACATACATAGAAATAAGATAAAAGGAGGTAATGAATTTGACAGGAATTCAGGGAATTCAGTAGTGATGAAGAAGGGGTATAATTTATTTAATGCAATACTACTTATATATGAAATTCTCAAAAAGTTAAATTAAAAAACATGAATCTTAGCACAGTGCTTTTTTCTGGAAGGACATACACTAATAACATTTGGCAAATTAATTAAGAAAACGATGACTGAAATCAGGAAGACTTCTAACAAAATGAAGTGTGAAAGAAATTTCATAAACAAACAAAAATAAAAGAAACAAGAGATGTACAGGCAGATCCAAGAATGCTAATATATAAATAATATGGTTTCCATGGTGATAGCAGAATGTGGAAACAGGAACAACTTGAGATTCAAATGATTCATTTCACTCTGTCAGGGGTTAAAGGGAAGGATGGAAAAAAATACCCTACAGTGAAATCTCTCAAGTAATTTTATTTTTTCCCTTAATTTTGATTTGAGATAGGTTCTAGCTGTATAACCTAGGTTGGCTTGGAACTTTGTAGCCCAAACAGGACTGTAATTCATGGTCATCTTATTGTAGCCTCCACAAATATTAGTATTTATAGATATGTGTCACAATGCCTGACTTAAAATCTCTGAATAAGCAAAATCAAAAGTCCATACATGATTTAGAAACACTCTTATGAGGGAAACAATCTAAGTGTCATTGGACTTCTAAGTTGAGTTTCAAAAGAGAGATAATAAAACACTTATGTATTAGGTGTTTTTATGTAGTACAGCAGATTTTATTTACTATTCAAGAAATGCCGCTCAGTATTACATAGCCCTTCTTAATGTTTTAAAGCATTTTGTATTTTTTTATTTGATGTGCGTGAGTGTTCTGCTTGGTTATATGTCTGTGCCCCATACATGGAACTGGCCTACAGGTGGCAGAAGAGGGTCTTGTATCTCCTGAAACGGGAGTTATTAGAGATTTGTGAGCTAATGTTTGGATGCTGAAAATGAAACCCAGGTACTCTGGAGTAGCAGCCAGTGCTCCCGACCATTGAACAAGCTCCCTAGAAGCTAGAATTCATTTAATTTTTATAACCGATGCATTTGTGAGTGTGCACAAGTCCCAAATGCACGTGCATATGTAAGAGGTAAGAGGGAACCTTTCGGGATGTTGGTCTCTCCTCCCACCATAAATCTGTGGCCGTATACAAAAGACATGCTGCTTACCCAGAACAAGGATGAATGTGAAAAATACGGCTCATCCTCAGAGGATCTGACTTTGTTTTCCATGCCGAGGAGAGATTTTTTCAAGGAAGCCTCAGATGGGCATCTTGTAAGTTGGAATACTGCCAAACAAGGTGTTCTGAAATCAAGACTGTGAACCAATTAAGTGAACAGAGCTAGCCAGCTAGTGAGGGGATCTTAGCTCAGTGTCTGTAACCTGATAGGCATGGCTAGAACCTCTCCTCATCACAATGCTGACAGGGCAAGTCATCAACAAGAGGCCAGCAAATACTGTGAGTCCCAGACAGCAGAGAGCAACAGGGCGATCCCTACTTCTCAAAGATGCTTTGGAGCCAAGATGTCAATTTTGGAAAGAAAAAAATAATCCTGTGCAAACAGACATGTTTGTGCAGGAGACAGAAGTTGGATACGAAATGAGATGAGGGCCTTCCGTGCTAAAGCACAGTGCCTGAGAGGTGGTGGTGGTGGTGGTGGGGGATGGAGCAGCAATACAAGCTAACATTTTGCAGAGTTGTTCAGTTGTTGCCCCACAGGGGAGGCGATAGCTGTAGATGGATCAATTTGGCTCTTGACAGTGTAATATGGAGTACTGCCCTTTGATCAAATCTATTATGCTGTTTAGCAGACAACCAGACTGAGAAGCCAGTGCCGTTAGGACCTACACAGTGGCTAGCCACTGACTAGAATGCCACTGGCAGCAGTTTGAAAGGGCATGCACATTATAGCATGGACACAATGCCAATCAATGAGGAGAAAAGAAAATATGCCACCCCTCCTAGCTTACAGAATATCAAACTTGATCACATTAGTTCCTGTGTAAAGCCTTCACTGAAAGTTCATTCACCTAAAGTTCAACGATTATAATATGGAATTCACCTCTTTATCATCTGACGGTGGCTTAGTTGGCCAGTTTTATCGTCTATCATCTCTTTAACAGACACCATTTTCAACCACAAGTCAATTATCACCTCACTCTGAAGTAATTATCCGTTTTCAAGTCTTTATTGTCCTTTGCTCTTGCAAGGGTCAGAGCAGATCTAGTCATCTGGACACCAGAGAGAGCCAGCAGTGCTTAAAACTATTGCTCCTCAGAGTCCTAAGTAGACCATCTCCTAAAATGATATTATGCCATCAATGTTCGGTAATGTCTTAGCAGTATCAGTTACTGGGGAGAAAGGGACTCCGGAATCAGAGCTGGGAGGACAAGAATCAGGGAAAGGAGCCAGTGGTGGTGGGTTGCATCTGAACATTTGCTACCAGGGTGGATTGGATGGTCTCAGTTGTTAGAGAATCAGAAACCTGGAAAGAAATGCGAAAACCACAGCTAGACAGAAACTGGTATGGAGAGTCCTGAGACACATAGGGGCAAGGAAAAGGCTGAAAAAGGCTTGAAAGTACCCTAAGGACGAGCTGCAGAGATGGCAGCAGGAAAAGAAAGGAGGAAGGTGATCGGATTAGAATACCCCACAGCAAATGGAAACCGACAGCTACGTTCCTACTTCCTACTTCCTACTTCCTACCTAAATCAAGGATCTGATAGGAAACATTCTTAACATGGCTCAGCTATCTTCCCACCCCTGTCTAATAAGCCTAACAGTTCATAGCTGATTTTTCTGATTTGTCTTCCAACTCACCCAATCAGAACCCAACTGTAAGATTCTCTGTAAATTCTCTGTAAGAATGTGTGCACACTCTGGACAGTAAGACTCAGGGGCCCATCCAGAGGAGGAAGGGGACTGTCTTCCAGAAACACTGGAGACACACTTTGGGGGCTTTCTGAGCCTGCAGCTTCTGTCTCATTCAGGAAACTTGGTTGGATGCCCACTAGTTTAGCTGCTAAGACTCCACCTGCTGCAGCAGCGGGATTCATTCCTGTTCCACTCTGAAAAATCAATGCTATGGCTGCAGACAAGAATTCCTTCCTATTGCTGGTTCTAGTCTACCATGGCTTCTGGACCTGCTTCTTCAGCCTCCAAGGCACATGGAACCAGTCAACCACAAAGCTTTAACACTTGTTGTAGTAGTAACTTCCCTAAATTGTTGGCAGGTTCTTGGCTCTCATCCTTAGGACTACTGAGAGTTCAAGTTTCTTACTGTTCTACTCTGGTTATCACCCCCATGTGGTGAATTGTTAGTTTGTCTTGTTTTACATTCAAGGTAGTTAATACTGAGTCAATAAAGTCATCAGTTGTTCACCATATACTGCCTGGACACATAAGTTTTGGAGAGGAAAAGACAAAAACAACGTTAAAAACAGAACTGACTCTCTTGTCAGCAATATCCTACATGCTGACTCCATAGACCCTTCCAGATGCATAGGGCTTTTTCTGTAGGCATATGACTTATACTTTTGTGTGTTTAAGAGCACACATATGTTTAAAGGTTCATATGCATAGATTTGGGTGGGTTATAATTAAGTAATTCTTAAATAACATCTAAATGACAAAAAGAATTGTAACCTTTTATTATAGCTGTATTTATTGCTTAGAGGGCTTATTCATGTTTGAATACTTGGTCTGCAGTTGGGGATACTGACCGGGACATGGAACCTTGAGGAGGCGGAGCCTTTCTAGGCAAAGTACGCAGCTGGGGGCAGGAGGGGGGCGTTGCTTTGGGGGCTGACTTTGAGGTTTTGTAGCCAGGCCTCAATTCCTCTTCTCTTTCTCTTTTCCTCCTGTGTGCACGAAATGTGATCAATCTGTTTCCTGACTTCCAGGCTGGAGTCATGTTCCACTACCTTATTATCCCAGTCATATTCATGCTCCTCACAGAACAGTAAGCAGGAGAGAACCATTTTTTTTTTTTTTTAAACTGCTTTTTGTCGCAGTAGTTCATCCTACCAGAAGGAAGATAACTAAGCTGAAATTGGGAGAGAAACTGAAGTTGTTGCTCTGACAACCTTGGTAAACATAGTTTGGGAGAGGACTATGGGAGATTTGGAACTTGCAGCCAGAAAAGCCCTGGAGTGCTGTGAGCAGCATGTGACTGTTTATTCTTGTAGAAACTTAGAAGAAAGCTGTGCTGAGCTTAATGTGGGGAGTGAAGGTCCTGCTCATGAGATTTTTCAAAGAGGAAAAGGGGTCTACTACTCCCTGAACTAGAGGGCATGCAGGTGAGAGTTCGACAGAGAATTTGGTTACATTCTTCTCATGAATTGACAATTTATGTGAGACTGGATTGAAAACTATTGACTTTTTTTTCCCCCTCCCGTGTGATTGTATTGAGACAGTGTTTTGTGTAGCTCTGGCTGACCTGGAAATCCCTCTGTAGCCTAGGCTGCCTTCAAACTCAGGGGTCTTCCTCTCTTTGCCTTCTGAGTGCTGAGATAAACTACCACCTGGCTGTTTGTTTATCTGATGGAGGAATGTCCAAGGCCGTGCAACATCATGCCTATGGAATGGATACTACTGATTAAGGACGTCATGGATTCTTCACACTAGGTTTCAGAGAGCTTCTGAGGCCAGACAATTCACGGCAGTGTTGGTTGCTCTCTCTGTCCAGTGGCTTGGAGAGGACACCCAGTAAAGCCGTGAGGATGAAGCTTGGTATTTGATGGAAATATCACGATGCTGGGGACAACAGTGTTAGTGAACATCTGCCAAGGAGTGCAGGGAGAGTAGAACTCCAAGAGAACAAGAGAGAGTTATGTCACACGTACCAAACCGGGAGAGCTGGAGCCATGTAAGCCCTGTGAAACGGAAGCCCCAGATTCCAGACATGGAGCTACAGGATTTGATATTTAACTCGCTGTGGTTTTGTCTTTGCTTGATCTATTTTTCTTCATTTTGCCCCCATTTTGTCCTTTTGGAATGGGGTTATATATTCTGTGCTACTGTATATTGGGCGTATGAAATTTGCACATTGAGTTTGCAAGAAATTACAGAAAGGGTTCATTTGAATTTCAGAGGCAATGTAGACTTGGGACTTTTGAACTTTATTGGGACTTTTAAATTTTTGAGTGAGGACACAGGAGATCGCATGCAATGCATTTTCGCATCATGAGATGGCCATCGGATTATGAGAGACAGGGACGGAATGCTGCAGTTAGAACAGGAAATGTTCCCAAGTGTTTGAACACTTGGTCTCAGCTGGTGCTACTGTTCGTTTGAGGAGGTCATAGAACGTTTAGGGGACTTGTTGGAGAAAGTATGCAGTGGGCTTGGAGGCAGGCTTCGGAGTATATGACCAGCTCTACTCCCTGTTCACTATCTCTCTGCTTCCTGTATGTGCGAGATATGATCAGTTAGCTTCCTGACTGCCATTTCTTTTTTGTCATGACGGAAGCTATTCCTTCTATAACTATTAGAGAAAATAAGCTCTATTCCTAATTTTCCTGGGTCAGGGTATTTTATCATAGCAACAGAAAAGTAAGTAACATATGAGGTGTTATTAAAGAAAACTTGGATATGAACAAATTTCATTATATATTTATGAAAATTAAAAAAAAAACAGTAAATAAGAAAAAAGACATCAACCATTGTAACGGTCTTGTTACATGAGTTTCCAGTTTTGTCCTGAGCCCTCCTTTAACACATGTACCAGGAATTATTTAGTAGAAACTATTTTTATGCAGGTATCCAAAGGGTGATGCAAATGTAAATATTTTCAAGGATATAAATTAATTGCAAGAGCAAGAGAATACACTTGCATTACATACTTTTCTGGTATGCTCATGTCTTCTTCTTTTTTTTTTTTTTTTTTTTTTTTTTTTTGACTGACTGACTGACTGCGTGCTCCAGCATCTGTGGAGTACTTACTGTGAACACTGAAGAGTTAGAACACATGTAATGGGACACTTGTGATGGCTGAACCAAAGCTTCAAGGGCCACAGCCTACCAGGAGGCTCAATGTGAGCATGATACTCAAACAGCTACAAAAGGTCTGTTGTGTCTGAAAAATGTGTTTGAACCAAAAAAGTCTTTGAAATAGATTTTTCTTTGGAAGAAGTATAAGGCAGTGTGTAACAGCTCAGACCTACATACAGGTTCATACATTCTTGATGCCTTGATAAATATATCCCAAAAATATCTTTTTTTTTTTTTCAGAAGACCAACATGGACTTTTCCAGGTTTTATTCACTCATTCTGTTCTCCTAGGATGTGAGCATCAGAACATGTGAATAGAATGGGGGAAAAGGAATCATAATAGTTTAATGTTTTAGGTGTCTATTACTTAGGGCTGATATTTAGAAATTGGATGCCAAAATGTTAGAAGAATCTATCACACCTACCCCACCTCTGTTTCTACCACTTCTATTGCTACTGGAATCTATACCTGCCTACTAGACCTAACAGAAAGGTTAAAAAAGGTGAAAAAGTCAGGTTGATCAGCAGTGATTAAGAATTATAGAAAGGGAAGGTGAGGGGCAGGAATGATACAACTTTCTCCTACTATTTGACTTGTGTAAAACCATAGATTGGATTGTGCATTTGTGTGTGTGTGTGTGTGTGTGTGTGTGTGTGAGAGAGAGAGAGAGAGAGAGAGAGAGAGAGAGAGAGAGAGAGAGAGAGACAGGGGGAAGGGAGAGATTGAGAGAAAGGGAGAGAAAGAGAAAGATTATGTATTCAACTGCTCATTCCTGGTAGTAGTACCTTTGCTAGTTCAAGCTCTGAGTATGAATGAAGTCATCTTGATGGTTCATAGAGTCTTAGAACCATATAATTTACAGTAACCTTATTTAAAATTCACATTATATCAATATTGTTTGTTCTTTGACTATTAAAAATAGATAAAATTTTGAATAAGCCATCAGAATTTTGAGAAATGATTGGCTCATATGTTTTGCCAAAGATAACTGTTAATTCCCAAACCAATACAAGAATAGTGCACTGAGTCAAGCTGGTATCTGGATTCTGGTTTCTTAATTGTGTTTGGCTGCTTACCATCTGACCTGCTATTCAAGGAAATAGTTATGAGGATTACTATGTTGACAAAACATTCCTTAGTTAAATAACTAAAACTCACCAGGTGACTTATAAGCTCCTGCTCTGGATGGTCATGGAAATTCCAAGAAATCCTTAGGTACCAACCCTCCCTGGTAGGACAAGGTGCATCATCCCCCAGGAAGGCCAGAAAAGGTGTCCCAGCTATGGAAAGGCAAGCAGCAGATTCAGAGACAGTCCTCAGTCCAGTTGTTAAGGGACTTACATGAAGACCAAGCTTCATATCTGTAACTAATATGTCTAGCCTATGCATGTTGGTGGTTCAATCTCTGTGAGCCTCTATGGGTCCAGGATAGTTGACTCTGTAGGTCTTCTTTTGATGTCCTTGAGCTCTCCAGCTTGTTCAATCCTGTTCCCCACTCTTGCACAAGACTCCCCAAGCTACACCTAATGTTTGGCTGTGGGGTCTCCGCATCTGTTTCTATCTGCTCCTGGATGAAATCTTTCAGAGGACAGGTATGCTCGTCTCTTGTCGGCAAGCATGGCTCAGTATCATTAATCGTATCAGGCATTGGCTCTCCCCCATGGTATAGATCTCAAGCTGGGCCAGCTATTGGGTACTGTCTCAATCTCTGCTCCATCTTTATGCCTGGGTATCTTTAAACAGGACAAATTTTGGGTCAAAAGTTTTGTGGGTGAGTTGATGTCGCCCTCGGTCCACTGGAAGTCCCACCGGCTACAGGAGTTAGCCACTTCAGTTTCCATATTTTCAGCTGCTAGGGTCTCAGTTATGTTTTTCCATAGACTTTCAAGACCCTCCCCTACTCTAGGACTCCAGTTAGTCCTAGAGATGTCCTGACCCCCCTGTTTCCCTTCTCTCTCTCTGCCCTCTACTCATCCTCTCCCCACACTTGATCTCCACTCCTGTTCATCTCCATACCCTCCCTCCTACATTGTTTCCTTCCTCCATCTACATCTGATGTGCATTTCATTTCCCCTTCTGAGTGAGAATTAAGCACGCTCTCTTGGGCACTCCTTGCTACTAAGCTTCTTTGGGTCTGTGGGTTGGTTGTACCATGGTGATCCTGTATTCTGTGGCCAATAGTCATAAGTTTTAATGGAAGATGTTCTACAAACAAAAGTGTAAGCCAATGGTGTAAGACTTTTCAGTTTAAAAGTCCACAGCTAGAAGGGGAATAATATCATGACTCATATTTAATATATACGAGTATATGTAACTCATATTTAATGGTACATCTTTCAGGCTAGCACAGACACTCAGTGGAGGATATCTATTTCTGAGGATAACTCTGAATAAATGGGATTTAACTACTTATTTAATGATACTCTATCAATTTCTTTCCACAAAATATGGGTCTCCTTGGAAAATGAGCAGTAAGTAGCTCACTTCATGGTTCTGCTCTGGTTAATAACTTCAAATTCAACATAAGAAGACAGAATGCTGTGTGTTTCAGCATAGACTCCTCTGACCTGAAAAAGCTCATTATTTATGTGGAGACCTAAAGTATCTTCTTAGAGTTTTGCTTGTGAAATAGCTCAGAACAGAGATTATAGGAATTTATTAAGAGATACCAGACAATTTACATGGGTACCCAATGGCTTATTTTAAAGGGATAGAGTAATAACTAATTCTCTGTCTAGTGAGATAACATTTTGTGGGAGAACATAAAAAATTGATTCAAAATATTTACCAACTAAGCAGCTAAATTCACAAAATAGATCGGTAGGAGGATCATACCAGGATGATGCGTGCATTGTAATGTGTTATCAGGAGGCAACGTCAGAATAAGTAGGTGAAAGCAGAGCTCTGGCTATGGTTCTATGAAAGGAAAATAATGAGATAGGATATTAAGAAGGAAGAAAAAGATCAACATGTCTGAGTAGCAGAGCTACATAGGAAAGTGGAGACCAAATGAGGAGCAAGGAGAGATGTAGAGTCAGGAGACATAGCCCAAAAGAATGGGCTCTGTGGCACCACTAAGGATTCCAGAAAGAGGGAAGCTGTTTCTTGTTGTGCAGGTGTGCACCTGGGGAGAGTGCCCTTTGCTTCTGAGTTTTTCAAAGTTCCAGTAGCATAGTGAGAAATTATACAGTTTTAGGGTAAGAGATTGCTAAAATAATATTTTAAAACATGCAAAATATAATGCTTTTAAACAGAAGTGATTGTTACTGTTTCACTTTTTTAACAAGGTTAGTGTCTACTTTCCTAAAGTTCAGTTCTGCTTTGAGGGTAGGTTGATATTCCACCCTGCATATGAGGAAGAGGGGTATTCAAAAGGAATTTTCTTCATAAGATCTCGCTCAGCTCTTTCAGAGAAACCCATATATAAAAGATTCCTTCTCCTTTGATAATGGTACCTTCTTCTACTCTTAAAATAGTTCATGTTTAACAAGAGATTGTATTCTAATCACAAGCAAGATTCTGCAGGCAGGAAAGAGATATTTATTTGGTCAAGACCCAACAAAGGTCTTGATTTTTGTTTTTGTTTTTGTTTTGTTTTGTTTTGTTTTGTTTTGTTTTGTTTTGTTTTGTTTTGTTTTGTTTTACTGAACACTATAAAGTAGTACAATGGGACAATGGGATTTCAAATGCAAATGTTGGGAAAATCAAGAATAACTGAGAATTGAACACTCTCTATATTTAAACTTTAAGCTATGTCTGCATGTTCTTTGTATGTGTCCTAAGAGATTCCCATGCTTTAAATCTCTTTTCCACTATTATTGAGAGACGATGAGTCATAAGGGGCAGTTGCCAGGGAAGGGCCAGTGCAGGACTCAGGGAAAGGATTCTATGATTCTCGCATGACACATGGGTTCTGAGAGCCTCGCAGTTTGTTGTAAACCAAGCTATCTCTGCACATACATGTTTTTTCTTTTCAGACTTCATTCCAGTTTTCAACATTGTCTTGACTTAGCCATTGGAGCCCAGAATGGTGCAGAAATGATACTGTTTAACATTTCTTATCCCCCAAATTTTAAGCCAAATAAACCTATTTTCTTGGTAAAGAATCTAGTCTCAGACATGTGCTTTCAGTATTGTAACAGAACTTGAACCAAGTCAGGGAGGTATTTTAGTTACTTAAGGAGGGAAATTCCAACTAACATAAGTTTCTAAATAAGAGAAGCAGCCAGCAGTTTAGGACACATTACCTCTGCCCAGGTTTAAGCTAACACACCTTTCACCATTCTTTCCCTGAAAAGAGAGATATCTCTCAAACATACCTTTGAGTTCAACAAATTCATTAGTTTCTTGACTTAAAAAATACCACTTATAACAGGAATAATAGTCTATGAAATCTTTCTATCACTGCATCTATAGATAAAACTGATAGTATTGGTCAAAAAAGGTCAATAGATTGAACACAAGAGTAATTGTCTGTGGAGATGCAAACTGCAATTGTTTATATTTAATATATTAAGATCATATTCATAGGCACACCAACTTGTTTCCTTTGTCCACTGTGTACATATAGAAGCAATTTTAATGTTGAGTAAAGGAATACCTGTGACATACAATGAAATACCCAATGGAAGTAGTAGCATGTGTTGTAATTTGAAGATGAAGTAGACCCTGCTGGAATCTATGTGCTGAATTTTTGGTAGGTGGTTGAGGAATCCAGCCACTGAGAGGTAATTTACCTTCACCAGTTGATTAGTATACTGGTGGGTATATACTGTCAAGGTATTATTCAGAGATGGTAGAAAGTTAGTTGAGGAAGCGGGTCATTAGAGGCAAGCCTTGGAAAGGCATGCTCTAGCATTTTCCTGATTCTCTTCTCTCTCTCTATTCCCTTTCTTTCTGGTGCAACAGTAAAGAGAGAAATGTATCATAGTCTTCATCAAGGATACTTTCCCCCTGACACCCAGAAGCAATGGAGGCAGCCACCTATGGACTCTAAAGTCTGAAAAGAAACACCAGTATATAAGATTTCCTTAAACTATTTCTCTTGAGAATCTGTCACAGGGAAAATATACTAACACAAGGTATCACAAACAATGAACTGGAAATGAAAACAGTATGCTAAGAGAAACATTTTAATTACCCAGTATCTGGCTAAGGGAGATACTGTTGTCAATATATTGACAAATACACTGAATGTATGACTTGAATAGAAAAAAGAAAACATTATTTAAATGCATTTCTCCTTAATATAGTTATTATAACAAGTAGATTTGGGGATATATATATATTTTTTTTTCCTTTGTAATCAAGTGTACCATATATTTTATGACAGATTTTTTTTATTAGGATAATGTATTCACTGTGTGGTCTGGATGGTTAGTTAGTAATTGAAATATAAAATGTCTCACATGAAGAAAAAAAATAAAAACAAAAACAAAAACAATTTTTTTTCTGATTAAGAGCAGTTTAAATATTTTGGATGAAAATCTCCAAACTGAGTTAATGCTTAGTGTTTCCTTCTGCTGTTGTTTATTTTTTTAAATTTGTATGTCACAAGAATCATTGCTGTTTAAACACAAAATGGACAAGCATAGGCATGCATTTCTTAGCCACTCAGCCTGTTGTGTTTCCAGAGCAAACAGTGCTTTCTGTCTCTCACTGAGCTTGCAAGCCCAGCTTGATCACCCTCCTCTTAAAAACTATCAGCAAGTTTAAGGCACTTTTACTCACAACCAAAAGAAAAGTGAATATCTCCTTATTTCTGAGTGTAAAGGGACATGGATTAGCATTTTGAGGGTATGAATTTCTAAAAATGACTTTGTTGCCATTAAGCTTCTTAAGACATCACTTATTACTGACTCTGAGATTAGAAAAATGGTCTCTAAAGGCTATTCCAACTACCTGCAAGGGTCATATGTCCCTAGCCCAGAATGCAATTGCAGCCTGACTGCCTGGAAAAGCGATGGGTCCTGCCTCAATCTGCACCCAGGAGTTGGGGCTGTTCCACAGCACTTTATGCACAGGTCCTGCCAGGGGAGTGCTGTTCTCCAAGAAGTGCTCTGACTCCTGAACTCAGAGGTGAGATCTCCATTTTCTCTTCAGTAACTGTCTAAGGAGGGACCAGCCAGGAGAATACAGGGCACAGGAGCAATGGCACAGCTGGGACAGGGTTCTTCCAGCCTCCATCTACACCCAGGAGCTAGAGCTGTACTGAAGCCCTCTGTGTAAGTGTCCTGGCATGGGAGAGCTGGTCTTCCAGGAGTACTGACACAGGCTTACAGGCCCACAGGAGGGACAAGCTCAATCCAGAGACAGCAAGACCAAATACCACCAGAGATAAAGAGAAGGGCAAGTACCTTACCAACAGAAACCAAGGCTATATGTCATCATTAGAACCCAGTTCTCCCACAACAGCAAGGCCTGGATACCCCAACACAATGGAAAAGCAAGACTTGGACTTAAAAATCATATCTCAGGATACTGATAGAGAACATTAAGAAGGACACAGTGAGAAGACTAAAGTTAAGGATAATAGACATAGAAGAGAGTGAAGATTCCCAACATAAAGTGTCTGCAAATATCTTCAAAAAATTATAGAAGATAATTTCCCTAATGTAAAGAAAGAGATGCCTGTGAACATATAAGAATCATACAGAACCCCAAATATATTAGAACAGAACAGAAATTCCTCCTATCACATAATAATTAAAACACCAGATGCACTAAACCAAGAAAGAATATTAAAAGCAGTAAGGGAAAAAGGCCAAGTAACTATAAGGGCAGATCTATCAGAATTATACCAGACTTCTCACCAGAGACTATGAAAGCAAGAAGATACTGGGTAGATGTCATAAAGAACCTAAGAGATCACAAATGTTAGCCCAGGCTACTATGCCAAGCAAAACGCTCAATTACCAGAGATGGAGAAACCAAGATATTCCATGACAAAAACACATTTACACATTATCGTTCTACAAATCCAACCCTTCAAAGGATAATAAATGGAAAAGTCCAACCCAAGGAGAGACTCTACACCTTAGAAATAGCAAGAAAATAATCTTCTTTTAAAAATCCAAAAAGAAGATAGCCACATAAACATAATTCCACCTCTAACAACAAAAAGAGCAGGAAGCAACAATCACATTTCCTTTCCATTTCTTAATATCAATGGACTCAATTCCCCAATAAAAATACATAGACTAACAGACTGGATATGTAAACAGGACCCAACATTTTGCTGCACACAGGAAACCCACCTCAGTGACAAAGACAGACACTACCTCAGAGNAAAAGGCTTGAAAGCAATTTTCCAAGCAAATGGTCCCAAGAAACAAGCTTGAGTAGCCAATCTAATATAGAATAAAATCAACTTTCAACCTAAAGTTATCAAAAAACATAAAGAGGGACACTTCCTACTCACCAAAGTTACAGTCTACCAAGATGAACTCTCAATTCTGATCCTCTATGTTCTAAATGCAGGGGCACCCACATTTATAAAAGAAACTTTGCTAAAGTTCAAAGCACACATTGTACCTCACACAATAACAGTGGGAGACTTCAACACCTCACTCTCATCAATAAACAATTATGGAAACAAACAAAACAGAGGCACAGTGTAACTAGGAGAACTTATAAATCAAATGGATTTAACAGATATCTATAGAACATTTTATCATAAAATAAAAGAGTATACTTCTTTTCAGCACCACACAGTACATTATCCAAAATTGACCATGTAATTGGTCACAAAACAGACCTCAACTAAGATTGAAATAATCCCATGCATCCTATCAGATCATCATGGACTAAGGCTGGTCTTCAATAACAGCAAAAGTAGTAGATAGTCCACATACACGTGGAAGCCGAAGAATATTCTACTCAGAGATAACTTGGTCAAGGAAACAATAAAGAAAGAAATTAAAGACTTTTTAGAATTTAATGAAGATAAAGCCACAACATATCCAAACTTATGGAACTTATGGAATACAATGAAAGAAATGCCAAGAGGAAATCACATGTGCCTCCATAAAGAAACTGAAGAGAACATACACTAGCAGCTTGAAAGCACAACAGAAAGCTCTAGAACAAAAAGAAGTTTGATTATTATTTCGTAATAATCAAGCTCAGGGCTGAAATCAACCAAGTAGAAACAAACAAACAAAAAAAACTATACAAAGAATCAACCAAACCAGGAGCTGGTCCTGTGAAAAATCAAAAAGATAGATAAACCTTTAGCCAAACTAACTGCAAGGCACAGAGACAGTATCCAAATTAACACAATCAGAAATGAAAAGGGAGACATGACAGTGGAAACTGATGAAACCCAAAAATTATCAGCTCCTAAAACAAAGCTGGAAAATCAGAATGAAATGGACAATTTTCTAGACAGATACCAGGTACCAAAGTTATATCATGATCAGATAAACAATATAAACAGTCCCATAACCACTAAAGAAATAGACGCATACATCAATAGTCTCCCAACCAAAAAAGCTCAAGATCAGATGAGTTTAGTGCAGAGTTCCATCAGAACTTCAAAGAAGATCTAATACCAATACTTTTCAAATTATTACACAAAATAGGAACAGAAGGAACACTACCGAATTCATTTTATGATGCCACAATTACTGTGTTACCTAAGCCACAGAAAGACCCAACAAAGAAAACATCAGACCAATTTCCCTTATGAATATCTATGCAAAATACTCAAAAAGTTCTTGCCAACATCAAAAATGATAACCCATACATCATGATCAAGTAGGCTTCATTCCAGGGATGCAGGGATGGTTCAATATACGGAAGTACATCAACATAATCCACTTTATAAACAAACTCAATGAAAAACCCTGCATGATCATTTCATTAGATGCTGAAAAATATATTTGACAAAATCCAGCACCCCTTCATGATAAAAGTCTTGGAAAAATCAGGAATTGAAGGCCCATACCTAAACGCAGTAAAATATACAGTAAGCCAATAGCCAACATCAAACTAAATGGAGAGAAACTTGAAGCAATCCCACTAAAATCAGGACTAGATAAGGCTGTCCACTCTTCCTACCTGTTAATTACAATATTGGAAGTCCTAGATAGACCAATTAGACAGCAAAAGGCGGTCAAAATGATATAAATTGGAAAGGAAGAAGTCAAAATATCACTATTTGCAGATGATATGGTAGTATACTTAAGTCACCCAAAATTCCACTAGAGAACTCCTAAACTTGAAAAACAACTTCAGGAAAGTGGCTGGATATAAAACTGACTCAAGCAAATCAGTGGCATACCTCTACTCAAAGGAAAAATAGGGTGAGAGAGAAATTAGTGGAACAACACCTTTCACAATAGTCAAAAATAATATTGGTGTGACTGTAAGTAAACAAGTGAAAGATTTCTATGACAAGAACTTCAAGTCTCTAAAGAAAGAAACTGAAGAAGATCTCAGAAGATGGAAAGATCTCCCATGCTCAAGGATTGGTAGGACAAACATAGTCAAAATGGCCATCTTCCTGAAAGCAATTTATAGATTCAATGGGACTCCCATCAAAATTGCAAATCAATTCTTCATAGAATTAGAAAGAGTAATTTCCAAATTCACCTGGAAAAACAAAAAATGGAGGATAGTGAAAACTGTTATCAACAACAAAAGAAATTCTGATGGAATCACCATGCCTGACCTCAAGCTGTACAACAGAGCAATTGTGGTAAAAACTGCATGGTATTGGTGCATTGACAGGCATGTAGATCAATGGAATAGAATGGAAGTCATAGAAATTAATCCACACAACTAAGGTCACTTGATCTTTAAGAAAGGCAATAAAACAATCCAGTGGGAAAAAGACAGCATTTTCAACAAATGGTGCTGTTTCAACTGGCAGTTATCATGTAGAAGAATGCAAAATGATCCATTCTTATCTCCTTGTTCAAAGCTCAAATCTTAGTAGATCAAGGACCTCCACATAAAACGAGATACAATGAAATTAATAGAAGGGAAAGTGGGGAAGAGCCTCAAGCACATGGGCACAGGGAAAATTTCATGAACAGAACATCAATAACTTATGCTCTAAGATCACGTATCAACAAATGAGACCTCATAAAATTGCAAAGCTTCTATAAGGCAAAGGACACAGTAAATAGGACAAAACAGCAATCAGTAGATTGGGAAAAGATCTTTACCAAACCTACATCTTATAGAGGGCTAATATTTAATATATACAAAGAACTCAAGAAGTTAGACTCCAAAAAACAAATACCCTTATTAAAAATGAGATACAGAGCTAAACAAAGAATTCTCAACTGAGGAGTACCAAATGGCTGAGATGCACCTAAAGAAATGTTCAACATCCATAGTCATCAGGGAAATGCAAATCAAAACTACCCTGAGATGCCACCTCATACCAGTCTGAATGGCTAAGATCAAAATATCAGGTGACAGCAGATGCTGTTGAGGATGTGGAGAAAGGGGAACACTTCTCCATTGCTGGTGGGAATACAATATGGTACAAACACTCAGGAAATCAGTCTGGAGGTTCCTCAGAAAATTGGACATAGTACTACCTGAGAACCCAGCTACACCACTCCTGGGCATATACCCAAAAGATGCTCTAATGTATAACAAGGACATATGCTCTGCTATGTCATAGTAACCTTACTATGGAAAGAACCCAGATGTTTCTTAATAGAGGAATGTATACAGAAAATGTGGTAAATTTACATTGTGGAGTACTGAACATCTATTAAAACAGTGAATTCATGAAATTCTTAGGCAAATGGATGGAACTAGAAAATATCATCCTCAGAGAGGTAACTCAATCACAAAAAAATACACATGGTATGCACTCACTGATAAGTGGACATTATCCCAGAAGTTGGGAATACCCAAGATACCTAATACAGACACTATTGTGGATACCAACTAGTACTTGCTGACAGGAGCCTGATATAGCTGTCTCTTGAGAGATTTGCCAGTGCTTGACAAATATAGAAGTGGATGCTCACAGCCATCCATTGGACTGAGCACAGAGTCCCCAATGGAGGAGCTAGAAAAAGAACCCAAGGAGTTGAAGGGGTTTGCAGCCCCATAGAAGGAACAACAATATGAACCAACCAGTAACCCTAGAGCTCCCAGGGACTAAGCCATCAATCAAAGAGTACACAGGGAGGAACTCAAGGCTTCAGCCAGATATGTAATAGAGGATGGCCTTGTGGGACCTCAATGAGATGCCCTTGGTCTGTGAAGGCTTGATGATGCCCCAGTGTAGGGGAATTCCAGGACAGGGAATTGGGAATGGGTGGGTTACTTAGTAGGGGGAATGAGATGGGACGGGGGGGGGGNGAAGGGGAAGTGAGGAAAAATGATAAAATTTCACATGTAAATAAAGAAAATATCTAATAATAACAATAAAAAGAATGTTATGAAGCTATTTTGGAGACAATTACCACATTCAGAATGCATCAGACTTGTTAAGTCACATCTAAGAATAATGCTTTAGGCAAACTTGGATCCCAATACCAGGTGGAATTAAAAGATTAGTATTCTGTTCATTAAAGTAACTCAATCTGATGTTGAGGCAGTTATAATTTTATGATGAAATTATAGATATAAACATCAGTGTGCTTACAGAAGTAGTAAAAATGAAATGTATTTTAATTTCAATATATTTAAATTCAAACTTAATTCATGAATTTCTTAAAAATTCATAGCATTCTAGAGACCATTAATGAAATGTTAAAAAGTCAAGAAGGCAGTTTAGACAATTTTAAAGGAAGAATCATTTGAACTGACTCATTGCACTAATAATTAATGTAGCTTTTGGAAACACAGTTCATTGACAACATTTTATTTGCTATTTCCTGCTCTCTTAAAAAATTGTTCTCCAAGTCCATGAAAAATAGAAACCTCCTAATATAAGTTATCATAATGTGCTTTCACAGCTCACTGTCTAGGTAGCAGTCTCCACTGGTCATACTCTTCAGGACATGGCTTCAGTCTGAACACATGAATAGCAGGATCAGTATGGATTCTCAACGTCTTCCTCTTTGGAGTCCTGTTAATCTGTTAATACTTATTGTTCATCTGTCTTCTCTATTTTTGTGATTTCCAAAGCCACATCTAAAATTTTAGTTTGAAAAAATAAAAGAGTAAGATAAAGAGAATGCCAATTCTATTTTAATTCATTTGCAAGATTAAGATGAATATGTTCCTTGATGTTTTTAAAACTCAAGTCATACATAATACTGTGAACCCATCCTATAACTCTAACTTATATCAGCATATGTATATATATATATGGACACTTGTATTTTAATTGAATCTTATAATTCCTGGTACTTGTCATATTTTAAAAGTGTACACTACATATGACTTATTTTTCTTATTTCCTTTTTGCTAACCTCTTTATCCATACATATTAATAATATGTCTATAATCATTTCTTTCATGAAGGCAACTGTACATTATTGTGAAATTTTTGAGTAATAAGTATAGGTGAACTACTACATTAGTCTAGAGAACTATTTGTCTCATTGACACTAATATCATTGTCTACCCAACAATCTCCACTCTTTATTTCCCTATAACATCAAGATAACATGCTTCATTCACATCAATGAGAAGAGTCTCAAGTAAATTTTGATGTTTCTGGGGACATCAACTTGCTTCTACCTTAGCAAACAATTCTGTGAAGAAAACTTGCAATCAAATTTTCATACTCAGTGAATGATAAATGTATTACATTATCCATTATGTGTGTAGTACATAACAGGTACTTGAACAGCTTAACACTTGGTCATGTATAATTGTAATTAGCAAGCGTGTTGATACCATTTAATGAAGAATGCAGTAAGTTCCTTACCCTTATCAGCTATAGCTGCATCTTGCTTCTATGTGCACAGGGAATTACCATTTTCTTAATTGTTCTTGTCTAAAGGAAATGCAGGGACAAAAAAAAAAAAAAATGGAGCAGAGACTGAAGGAAAGGTCATCCAGAGACCACTCTACCTTAGGATCCATCCCATCTATAGACACCAAATTCCAACACTATTGCTGATGTCAAGACGTGCTTGCTGACACGTCTTGTATACTGGTCTAGCTGTCCTCTCAGAGACTCTGCCATCACCTAACTAATACAGATGCAGATTCTCAAAGCCAAAAATCAGAAGCCAATGGGGGAGTTAGGGGAAGGACTGAGGAGCTGAAAGAGATTGCAATCCTACAGGAAGAACAGCAATATCAACTAACTGGAAATCCCAGAGCTTCCAGAGATTAAACACAAACCAAAAAGTATACAAGGATGGGTCCATGGCTCCAGCTATATATCAAGCAGAGGATTGTCTTATCTGGCATTAACGCAAGGGGAGGAACTTGGTCCTGTGGAAGCTTGCTGCCTCAGCAAACAGGGATGCTAGAGTGGTGAGGCAGGAGTGGGTAGGTGGATGGGGGAGCACTCTCTTAGAGGCAATGGCTGGGGAGTTCGAAGGTAGGAGACTGAGGAGGGGGACAACCTTTGAAATGTAAATAAATAAAATAACCAATTTAAAAAATATACTTATTCCCATGTGTTTTTAATATTATAATACTTTCATTATTTCCCATATTGTATCTAATTCATACAACCAACTCAAACTAGATATCAAATTGTTAGTCAAAGGGCTCTGATGATACTGAGCTATCAAGTCAGTTAGAGAAACGTCTCACAAAACTACAACTCAGACTGGGGAGAGAGAGAGTTCCATGAGTAAAGGGGTAAAGTAACTGTTCTAATCATGAGGATCTGAGACTGAACTCCCAACACCCATATAAAAGCCAGGTACCATAGTACCCATCTACAACCTTGGTGCGGGTTGTAGGTACTAGAGAAAAACTGAGCTGTGAAGATCACTGGTTAATCAGCTTATAACTCTATCAATGAGCTCTGGGTTCAATGAGTTCTCTTTACAAAATGAAGGTGAGGAGGAACAAAGGAAGGTACTTTGTATTATTCTCTGACCTCTATATTCATGTACATCTATGTGTGCATGCTCATGTTATTTACAAACATAAATACAAAACACACAAAACCCAGAAAAAATCAATTCATTAACTAATCACTGGATGGAAGCTAAAATACTGAATATATATCCAATGAAATATCCAATAAAATCAGTATGTAAAGGAGATATTTCTACTCCTGGTTTTCACTGCAGCACATTTCACAATAGTAGGAAATAGAAAGGGTTGAATGTCTGTCATCTGAGGGACAGATTAACAGAACATGGTAACACACAAAGGAATACCATGCTGACAGAAAATGGGAATAAAATTCTGACATTTTAGACAATGTGGAAATGGAAATCACAATATAATGCATAATAAATCGTTTCTTTAAATTGCAAGTTTCACACTGGTCAATCTACAGGCTGAGCTATTAAAAGAAAGTTCCTTTCTAGGAAACCTCAAATGACAATATAAAGGGGCAATTTTGGAAAGTGCAAGGTATGCTGGTTGTAAAGTCTCCAGGGACTAGGAGGTTTCAAAAAACAGGAGCTATTTCCAGTGTCTCTTTTATTGCCTCCAAAGTTATTGATCATGATTTAAGTTCCCAGCTGTTACTACTACCTTGGTCTTCATGAGCTCTTACCTTGTAAAATCATAAGCCCAAATCAAACCTTTACTTCTATATCTTGCCTTGATGATGGTGTCTTTTCATAACAGTGGAAAAATTAAGATAGTATGCATTTAATGATAATAATAAAAGCAAAAGAGGCAACCAATTTAAGAGTAGTGGGCATGGGTCAGTGACAGTAAGTGTACCTTGAAAGAGCTGAATACAGGAAAGAGAAAGGAGAAATGGGTATAATTGTATTTTAATTAAATATGCTTAAAATCCAGAAAAGTAAATTAAAGAATAAGGTCGGTCGGCGGGGAGCGGGTGGGGGGGGGGGAAGAACAAAGAAACTCCTTCCTTCTGTAAGGTGCTTGCCTCATGTTTACACATATTTGCACACCCACAGAAACAAACAAACAAAAAATAGAAATGTCATAAAAGAAACATGGAAAACTCTATGGGTATCTAACATTCAGCATCAGCAATGGTCCTCGTTTTCTCCCTCCTTCTACGTCCTATGTGCACTTCCTGTGGGTGGCTCCTCTCTCTAATTACAAAGTCTACCACAGCAGATACTGATTCCGGCTGACATCTTGGTTCTACTGATTCCATAGACAATACCACCACTGATAGGGCTGCGCATTAAAACTGGAAGTAAGCCAGTGCCATAAAGCATGCCAGGAAAAAACACGGGTATTGTTAAAATAGTCTAAAATTTAACAGGATCCTGGGAATTAATACAGAAAATTAAAACAGAAATGAACCCTAGTCTGCTGCAATATAGGCTGCCACCCAGACCCTTATGGGACTTTGGTTCTGTTCATTGGACTGTTTGTTTGTTTGTTTGTTTGTTTGTTTTTTCTATCTCTCAGCAGCCTCCAATTGTTTTGTCACCTTACTTTGGGAAAAACAAATTAAATGATGAGTGAAATACAAGAACCAGTGAGATGCTTCAGACAAAGTCATTAAATAACATGTAAATTAAGTTTCACCACAATTAGTGGGTTAATGGGTCAGTAATCTGGTTACATTTTAAAGGGCACTAATAAACCCATAATTTGTGGCACTATTCTTTGTGCACAGAAGATCTGTAATTTGATGCTTTAAAACTGAAGATCTTATAATTGTGTATGTGTTTACAACAAGGTCTCTTACGGTGACACTATGTTATAAACAATGAATATCTCAGAATAAAAGTATTTTAAAATTGAAAATTGGGAGATATGTGAGATCAATCTTTTGAAATGCATACTAGAAACTGTTGAGGAGGAGAAAACCTAAAACCCCAAAACAGATCTGAAGCAACACAAATTCCAGTGATGGAGCATAGTGTTAATGAGATCAAACTATTAAGTTGTTTAAAAAAAAAAAAGAAGCAATATTAGGTAGAAATTATCTCTGGAAAAAAATACAATCAATGGTGAACTAGTACCAGGTACCAGGATAGCTGTAAGGGTAGGTAGGTGTGTGTAGGTGTGTGTGTGTGTGTGTGTGTGTGTGTGTGTGTGTGTGTGAATTTGATGATCAAAAAGCAATAAATGTATTATGGGATCTTAGAAAGAAATATGATTTTTACAAAGAGAACAGCTTCAGATCTTAATTTTGTTTGAAAATATGGAAGATAACATTTTTTTTAAAATAAAGTTTCATTATAGTTTTATAAAGCTGTTGTGAGTGAAAGTAACTAGTTACTTTGAAAGATTACCTAGGCTAACATTATATTCATTGATGCAGACTATATGTAAGAAAGAAGTCATAGTATCTCCTGGTGTCTTGTCTCCCTAACTATCTATAACAAACTATGTTCAATTGTTACATAACTGTAGCAACCAAAATATCTCAGAGCATTCCTTTGAAATAATCTAACAAAAAAGCATTATTTAATATGCAGTTAATCATCATTTAATTATCCTTGATGGATCTCTTTCATATAGAACAATCTATCAATTGTGTATTATTTACTACCAAATATATGCTTAATGACAACTTTTAGCAGATCACATGCTGTCATTAAAATAAGATTAGGTCATTTTATTTTGATCATATTCCACCATGCCATGTTTTATCTGCTCCCAGATTCACCTCCTGGGATGAGCTTGTGAACGGCATGTGGGACCATGGTGCCAGACAGGCATAAGAACTGGTAAGGTTGAATGAGCTTAAATCTTGGGAATCTTGGAAACCTAAGAATGGCAGGAATGGAGCTGTTTCCTACCTGCCTCTACCTGCTCTGGAACAGTAACCAGGATGCTCCCACTGAGGACCATGGGCACTCAGTCACATAGCATAACACCGAGAGTTCTTCTCCATGCTAATGAGGTATCTAGATAGCCTTGAGCAGTCAGAAAATGAGCTTCCCTTCCTGGGCATTCCTTCCCCCAAAACATATATGATCCCTGGTTCAACCTCCCCCACCAAATAAAACAATATGAATAAACAAGGGTGACAGAGAGCTCCCTCATTAAGGATCACAGTCAGGAAGGACTTGGACTGAAGAGCCTTGTCTAAGACTTCCAAGGAAGAGTTTTCTCCTCTAGCGCCTCTGGTGCCCAGCCCTTGCTGCTCCTAATCAGCTGGATCCTATTCATTCCCCTTCTTGTCTGGGGAGTAGATGTCCTGAGGGGAAATATAGATTAGACTCTTCCTGAATCCCTCTCCTAGTGGTACACCAGCTGCACCCAGGCACCCAGAGTGGAGACTAGGAATGACTGTGGACTACCTGCTTCAGATTTTGCCCTGCCTCTTGCAGGCAACATGCTTGAGGCATGCAGGCAAACCCAGCAGACAGACAGGCAGGGTGCAGTATGACAGTCTTGTTTGTTTGTTCGTTTTTCTTTTTTTTTCTTTATTAGATATTTTCTTCATTTACATTTCAAATGCTATCCCGGGAGTCCCTATACCCTCCCCCCTAACTGCTCCCCAACCCATCCACTCCTGCTTCCTGACCCTGGCATTCCCCTGTAGTGGGGCATATAATCTTCACAAGACCAAGGGCCTCTCCTCCCATTGATGGCCAATTAGGCCATCCTCTGCTGCATATGAAACTAGAGACACAAGCTATGGTGTATGTGGAGGGGTACCGGTTAGTTCAAATTGTTGTTCCTCCTATAGGGTTGCGGACCCTTTTCGCTCCTTGGGTACTTTCTCTAGCTTCTTCATTGGGGGCCCTGTGTTCCATCCAATAATACATGGACAGTATAAGACTGTCATACTGCATCCACTGACAAATACGGACATGGATGCAGTATGACAGTCTCATACCGGCCATGTGTAGGCATCCATAGCTATTTTAAGTTCATAAGTGAGTGAGGTTGTCAGTCCAGAAGACACTTTGACCTAGACCCTTCCAGGTCTCAGCCCTTTCAAAGGTTGCACGCTACCTTTTGAGATGATCTTTGGGATTGTGTTTGTGTCCTCAAACAAAATTATGAATGCTGAATCATTATCAAAAACATCATAATGCAGTTTAGTTTAGGAAATAGCTTAGGAAGTACAGGAGCATGCTGAAAGCCTGAAGGCCCCAGTTTGATCCCTGGGATCAGCAGAGAGGAAGGAGAGAACTTGTTTCTGGTATTGTTCTGGGCCCTACTTCTCACCCCTCGACAATAAACAAACAAACTAACAACTAACCATCCTCTGACTAGATTCTAAGGCTCATTGCAAAAGAGGGAACTCAAATCTGACATTGTTAAAAAGGTGGCATATGCCTTTAATCCTAGCAGTTGGGAGGCAGAGGCAGGTGAATTTCTGAGTTTGAGGCCAGCCTGGTCTACAGAGTGAGTTCCAGGACAGCCAGGGCTACACAAAAAACAAAAAAAAAAAAAAAAAGCCAAGAACCTGTGTATAATAAGTAGGCAATAAATAGGCAAGACTCTCTCATTATCCTGTCTAATGTACATAGCATACAACAAATCATTAACAACTTGTTGCTTTATCCTTTGTTATGTTCAGAAGGGACAGGGGAGAAGTACAGAGGGTCAAGAAATTGAATAAAAATATATAGTGGGGGATGTGGACCTGGGGGTCGCCAGAAGAATGTCCTAGACTCTAGAGAAGCAAGAGTCTGCCAGGACCCAACAGGGATGAGATTAACCAAAATACCCAACAAAGGGGAGACAGAACCTGTGAGACCACATCCATTAGATAGGCACAACCCCCCATTGAGAGATGGGACCACCCTCTGAACTCAAGTTTTTTACCCCAGAACTCTTCCTGTCTAAAGGAAAAGCAGGGACAAAATATGGAGCAGAGCCTGAAGGAAAGACCCTCCTGGGGCCATGGTATTCTCAGGCTCTTAGACATCCAGGCGCTGCTGGGAGTTGCAGAAGAGCAGAGAATGGAGTAGAGGCCAGTGGGCAGGGGACAGTGTCTAGACCAGAACTGGGGTTTGGGGGGCTGGGGGGAAGGAGAGGAGCTCTAGATGGTCCCAGACATGATGGTTCTTGGCTTGATGGTGGCAGGCTTACTGGTGGTTGTGGCTGGGAGTGTGGAGAGTCTTTCTATGGGAGACTAGACTGAGGCTCTTTAGGCGAGAGCCTTCTCAATGGCTTCTTACAGCAGATTTTAATGAAAAGAGTCAGTCCATGGTTCCAAACAGTTTATTATTGTCACGGTGGAAAATGAATACTTAAAACCATACCCCGTCTTCTCAGGATGGGTTTGAGGTTAAATACCTTTTCCAGGGAGGAATGTCAGGAAAAGTTTTTTGGCTACACATTCTGGACTTTATTAGCATGGAGAACTCTGTTTTGAGCCAATTTTACTGTGGTCCTGTCTCTTTTCCTATTGTCTTGGTCTGAGATGTTAGGGGTGCCTCATCTATATGTGGAAGGGCTTGGGGCATTGCCCTTAAGTGACTGATGGCCACAAATTTCTCTGTGGGGGGCTGCAGCTGGGAAGAGGCAAAGCTTCGACCACCCCTTCAGGGTCTCCGGAGCTTCAAGCCTTTAGCTTGACCTTACCAGGCTTCATCTCATGGTCCATGGCCCCTCAGTCCTCTGAGAAGTTCTTCCAGCACCTGACTAATACAGATGCAGATATTCACAGTCAATCATAAGACTGAGCCTGGGAACCCCAATAGAAGAGTTAGGGGAAGGACTGGAGTAGCTGAAGGGGATTGCAACACCATAGGAATAATGATATCAACTAAGCAGACCTCCCAGAGCTCCATGGGACTAAACCAACACCCAAAGAGTACACATGGAGAGATCCATGTCTCCAGGTACATATGCAGTAGAGGATGGCCTTATCTGTCCCTGTAGAGGCTTGGTGCCCCAGTGTAGGGGATGCTAGAGAAGTGAGATGTGTGTGTGTGTGTGTGGGGGGGTGAGAGGTAAAGGAGCACCCGTATAGAGGCAAAGAGGAAGGTGGGTGGGATATGGGGGTTGGAGGTTGTGTAGTAGATACCAGGAAGGGGAATATCATTTGAAATATAAACAAATAAAATGATTAATAAAAGAAAAAAATATAATGAGAATGGTCTCCATAGGCTCATATGTTGAATGCCTAGACCCCAGTTGGTAGAACTATTTGCAGTATCAAAGAACATGAAATTTTTGAAATCAGAATTTAGAGAAATGGAGTGCCAACTAAGATTCTCTAGCACACTGGAGTCTCCAAAAAGAAACTAGAATGAAGAAGGGAAAACATTTTAAAGAATGAGACTCTCTAATATATAGTTGAAGATAAGAATAAATAACTTATAAATCATGAATCTCTCTTAGATGTCAGGCATGTAGCTGACCAGTGATGACAGTACCAATTACAAAGCCATGGCTAAATAGCTCATAGGTCCAAGGGTAGAACCTAACGTTATTGTTCTATTTAATGGACACAACATTATAAAGATTCTCAGTGAATTATTATTATTATACTCATAGATCAGAGCATCTGTCAACCCTCATCAGACAAGCTTCTCTCTTCTTACAGCATGAGCAACATGGTGACCTAAAACCAATATACTAAAACTGGTGCAGTGTCAAACATCTGTAATCTCTGAACTTGGGTTCTTGAAGATCCCTGGGGTATACTTGCCAGCCAAACAAGTTGTATCAGTGAGCTTCAGGTTCAGTGAGAAAATATCCTACCGCTAAAAATATAGAGAGCTCTTGACAAAGAAGCCTGAAGCCCACTACTGCCTGCCCCCCACAAGTGCACGTTTACACATGAACACACACACACACACACACACACACACACACGGAGTCTCTAAATGGAAGTATGTGTAGTATTTATTCTTTAAAGCCACTTTTATGTTATTTATCACATGGACTATAAAAACAGATTAATATTGAATGTCAAAATTGATTAAAACTGAATGTCATAAAAAATGAATGAAACACAGTATTAACTAAACTAGAACTCATTGCCCCCATGTAAGTAAAGGGTGGAGTGAGCACTTTTCCTTGATCGGGATGTTTATTTTACTATATTCATCAATGAGTGATTATATTTTTGCAACTATGTGTGAATTTAATTCTCACCTTAACCCATTGATGTATCAAATTCATACCACAAGTTTTAATGACTGTTTCCCAGAAAAACTGTAATTTATTGAATTAATTATTGGCTCTTGAAAATAAAATGTGAAACTTAAAGTATAATTAACATCTTGAATTAAACTATTAAAACATGTGGCTTTATTAATGAGAATCAAGGGGACGCCATGCCTCCACTCTCTAGGGTATACCAACTATATACCACCAGTCAGTTGACTGGAAAATAATTAACTCAAACCTTCCCTAGTTTAAGCTATAAAGTAACAAAAATTAGCCTGCTTCTTTATCTACATAACTACATCATATGTTTAAAAATACACTGGATACTGGGAGGATAATAAAGTTAGCATACCTATGAGAAGTCTTCACTATCCAATGACATACTCAAACACTAAGGGTTAATGAAAGAGTTAAGAAACATAAGAGGTACAATGAATACCTATCCTTTATATAAAAAAAAAATGCCAAGAGTGGGCCAGGGTCAGACATGGAACTCCTTACCTATAACAGCAGGCAAAAGCAGCACATTCTGGTTGAAGCTTGACATAGATTTATTGCCTCTCTCATCATAAATGTTCTAAATAACAACTTATTCACAATCATTTAAAGCAAATAAAACACATTGTCCCAGTGAGATGTGTAGCCATGACCTGAGGTATTTTCACCTCTATGGAATTTTGAATTTCCTGATCAAAAATTATCATAAAATATTGTCTTGCTCAGAATGACATTTTATTTTTTATTGTTTAATCTATTTATAATTTATATTGATTTATAATTTACATTTCAAATGCTATACCCCTTCCTGGTTTCCCTCTGTAAATACCCTATACCATCCCCCATTTCCCCTGCTTCTATGAGGGTGCTTCCCCACCTACCCATCCACTCCTGCCTCATTGCTCTAGCATTTCCTTACACTGGGGCATCAAGTCTTCACAGGACCAAGGGCCTCCCCTCCCACTGATGCCTGATAAGACCATCTTCTACTACATATGCAACTGGAGTCATGAGTTCCTACATGTGTACTCTTTGGTTGGTGGTTTAGTCCTTGGGAACTCTGGTTGGTTAATATTGTTGTTCTCCCTTTGGGGTTGCAAACCCCTTCAGCTCCTTCTGTCCTTCCCCTTACTCCAGAAAATGTGATATACAATACAGTGCTACTAAGCTATTAAAAATAATGACTTCATGAAATCTGAAGGTAAATGTATGGAATTAGAAAAATATCATCCTGACTGAGGAAACACAAGTCCAAAAGAACACACATTGATGTACTCACTGATAAGTGGATATTAGGAAAAAGGTTTGGAATATCCATGAAACAGCTCACAGAATGACATTTTAAAGAGTCTCTTAGATATTTTATACTGATTTTCTCATTGATAGTGAAAGTTGGTAATAACAGCCCTCTTACAATTTTGTAAAGAACAGGGACACATGGATAACATTTAAATCACCACTAATAATTAATTATGATAGTTATAATTAGCTTTATTATGACTGTATCAATTTTTATCCCTAATCAATGGAATAAAATAAAACACACACAGGCCTGTGATTCCAGCCCCATGTCAAGTATAGGACTCATTGAAACTTCATGACCTTCCTGGAAAACACAGTAAGTTTAAGGACATCCAAGCAGCTTTGTGAGAGGCAATAATATGGGGGAGGGGGGTAGGACACTGCTGTGGTGGTCTTTACCCAACAAGTATAAGGTCACAGGTTCAAGCACCAGCTCCAAAAACAACAGCTGAAAACCAAGTGATATCTAACAAAGCACAAGATCCCCAAATGACAAATTTATCAAAGAACATGTATTTAATTTCACCAATTTAAAGTAAATATTGGTAGGGGAGGTAGCAATGGCTTTACCTGTTTGGACTAGGAGAGAGGGCACCTTGGACTTCAGTATAGTGAGTAACAGCAAAGAAGCTGTGGATAACAATCATCTGAAATCAGAAGCTCCAGGTCTCTGAAGAGGCACATAGTATCATTGGATAAGATCTTTCACAGTTTTAAAAGACACAACTGCTTCGCTAGTAAGGACACTGACCATCACCATTACCTTGAAGTGCATCAAACATGGCTACATGGGAGAAGTTTCCAGATCCCAGTAAGCACTGAAAACGGCAGGAAATTCCTTAAGGGATCTATATTATCATCAACACTGGAAACCAGGAAAATGGACGGTAACAGCATCATGGGCTAATGGCTACTGATCCCATGACAATAAATTCAGTGCTGTTTTAGGTTCATTGCTCCAGAACATAGCTTAAAGGATCACCTTTGTCTTCTACACACTCCTGGCTTTACTTTTAAAAATCATCCAAAACATTGCACCAAGGTAAGTGGATTAACACCGGAAATCCTAAGGGTCAGACCCTATCAATAAAAAAAAAAGGGTTATGACGTTTATAGTGGCTTGAATTTGGAACGAAGATTACGCAAAATTGAGAACTGTAGCACTCTAAGAAAATACAGACAATAAATGGGGTGGAAGAGGAGCAGTAGTCATGAAGCCTAATTACCATGTCAGTGAGTATAGTTATATAAAGTATAGACTCACAGAATAAGAATCTACAGACATGTTAAATTCCTGTATAAATAAATGTAAATGAAATATATCAATCTCTAGACCTTATATACAAAGCAATATGAGCCTTTCTTGAGTTGAAGCAGTATTTATAATACAGGTGATCTGAAGCATTATGACAAAGTTACCAATGTTCTATAAAATGGAAGAAAATGTATGTTCCAGATTTGATTGTATGATTTATAGAGAGGTATAACTAATAAGTTCACTAGTTTTCTATGTATTAACATCTGGGTATTTACTTAACTGCTACTATATAGCACATTTCTGAAATAGTAGAACTTTGCAAATTCATCTTTTAGAAAAGAAAAACAGAAAAGAAAAAGAAAATAAATGAAACAGAAATATTCTCCCTCAGATTCCAAATGTGAACACAGTTGTGTTTCTCGTTCTTAATTCTATGCTGTGGTGTGTTCTTTAAATTCTCCACATACGTCTCTTTGTGTTTTCTAACCAAGAGCTCATTATTAAATAATGAGCAGGCAAAAAATGACAAAAATATTTTGATAACTTACACATGCCTCTGGAACAGTACAATCAGGCTGCTGTGGATAAAATTCTTAGAAAAAAATTGTTAAAGAATTCTGCCATCTGTTCTGAACTTCATACAATAAACTCAAGTATCTCCCAGCATGCAAAGTGAGCCAGGGAGCAGTGGCTCCCTTCAGAGAGAGGGAGTGCACTGTCGTCTGTGGGGTGCAGAGTTTACACAAAGTACTAGAAACCAGGACTGTTAAACAGCCAGGCTTTTTTTCTTCAAAGGAAGGAAAGGATACCTGTTCTCCCAGAAGGCTGGAATGGCTGTTGCCTAACAACCTGGTAACCATTTGCTATTCTTTGGAGTCAGCCTTCATCTGAATATCCCACAATCTCTTAATCCTCAGTTAAGAGAACTTGTTTTTATACTTATTACAAATCCTTCATCTCTGAGCTTTTATCTTGAACACATGATCCAACCATTCAGTAGTGGAAAGAACTTTATATGCATGCATGCATGCATGTATTCATGCCCCCCAACCCATGTGTGTGTGTGTGCGATTGTGTGTGTGATTGTGTGTGTGTGATTGTGTGTGTGATTGTGTGTGTATGTGTGTGTGTGTGTGTCCCTGTTGCTGAGGAATGTATCCAAGACCATACACATACTGGGAAACTACACTACTAGAACTAGTTCTCCAGTCCTCAGCTTCTGAAAAAAGTATTTCACTGTAGCTGGTCTTGAACTTGGTCTCTGTCTGCTCCTGCCTCTTGAATGTTGGAGTGAGAAGCCTGAGCAACCATACCAAGCTAAGAAATAACTTCAAACATATGCACACACACACACACACACACACACACACACACACACACACACACACACACACACACACACGCGCGCACATGCTCACGCACGCACACACGCACGCGCACACGCACGCACACGCACGCACACGCACACGCACGCACGCACACGCGCGCGCACACACACACACGCACGCACGCACGCACGCGCACACACACGCACACGCACGCATGCGCGCACACGCGCGCGCACACGCACACGCACACGCACGCATGCGCGCGCGCGCGCACACACACACACACACACACACACACACACACAGGCACTCGCACACAGGCACAAAACTCAGTGTTTGTTTTGGAGACTATTAATCTTCAGTTTAATTACCACAACAGAAAACACCAAGACATGGTGACACAGAATTCTAATTCCTGAACTTTTGGTATAACCTTGGTGGGAAGATGCTGGGAATTAGTTCTAATGCTTTGTCTTGATTCAGCTCCCAAAATCTACACTTCTAGACCTGAGAGTTTCTGCCCCCAGCTGCCTTCAATTGATAATAAATAATTTCCATACAGCCAACGGCTGGGCAAGGAGATGGGGGTGGGGCTTTTAGAGGGCAAGGGACCTGGAGAGAAGAAAATAGGGGGAGAATCACCAAGATTCAGAAGGAGAGGTATCAGTTTCAAGAGCTGCAATAGAGAAGCCATCCAGCAATGTAGGTAGAAAGGGAAGTGGCCCTATAGTAGGCTGTGAGCTGCCCAAAAGGTAATAGGGCAGCAAAAATACAAAATAGATTTAGAAGGCATTGAGCTGGGACTACCAGATGGAAATGTATGTTAACTTCAGGGAAGATTAGAAATACCCAGCCATTGAGCTAGTTAAGGCATATCAAAATTAGCTAGCCTCTGTATCTTTCAGTCACAAATCCAGAGAGCTCTTGGGCAGGTGCAGCATTTGCACAACCTGTTGGGAGCCAAAGAAGTTTAACTAATTCACTGCAATAGGAAGATTCTAAGTCTTCAGTCAGTATGAGTTATATGAGGAGTTAGTTGCCTGACTGCCAGGGAACACATCATATCTATATCTTAAGAAAACATACATAAGTAAACCACAAATATTATTAATATAGTCACCTAATTGATTACTTGATTTGTAATGGAATTAAACATGAATTTTGGTTTAACATTATCTATATTTATGTATATTTTAACTTTAGTCAAAACTGCCACATCTGAACAGACTGATAAACAGAATAGACTGATAAATAGATGGCAAATGTCATCATGTACTTATCTGAGTCCCACCAGCTTCCTGACTGAGAGATTCATGTGAGGTCGCAGGTAAATAAGCAGGTCTTTGGGCAAGGATATTTTGGGGAAGTTGCCAATTAGACTTGGATCCTTCTCACAGAGTTTTGCTAGATGATCTTCCACAGCCTGTGACCTAAATCCCTTTGTAACCCCACTGTCATGAACAGAGTGATGTGACACACCCAGAGCTACATATACACAGGGCACTGTGCTGTGTCCAGAGGAAACCCACAGCAATTAGCAATGGGCAGGATACTTTATCAGCCACATCAGTAGAAAGGCTCTACAATGTGTCTAGGCTCTGCCAATGCATCTTCTGAGCTTGCTCAGTCTATTTAAAGCAATCTTTCCTCTACCCAAAAAGTTAAACTCCCATTGCTTATACTTCCATCTTTACACACTTCCAGTTAAAGCATTCTTCCCCTTCTTTATCAAAAACAAAATGAAATGAATCAAACTTGAAATTCAGGTGTGCCCTGTTTCTTAGCTATTCCTTCTGCTGATTTAAACTTTCTAGCCAAGAACCTTTCACCTGACTTCTAGTGCCAAAACTTTTCCATATTTTAACTGCATCAATAGCAGCAACACATATTTGTTATGGGCTGAACCCGGGCCACACACTCTTCTACAAACTCATGTCAACTTAATTTCATCAGGGTTTTGATATTATTTGCTGCGAGCACACTGTGTAACACCATGAAAGACATGCAAGAACCATGCTGTATGACATACTGTTAATACTTACATATCTATGAAGAATACATATATATATATATATATATATATATATATATATATATATATATGCTTCTCCAAAGGCCACTTAGTGTCAGAGAATGATTTTGTGACTAGGTAGACATCAAATAGGTATTCATAAAGGACAACCATTCCCTCATTCCCTACTCTACAGTTCTGTAGCTGTTCACTTCCTGGGTATCAAGGTTGTTAGTGTGTCTGTAACGTGAATTGAGCTAATGGTCACCACTCATAAAAAAAAGAGAGAGATTTTAAAGATGGGATGAAATGTGGGGTGTACATGTCAATCCCAAACAAATTAACTATCTAATTCTTGGGGGGGGGTGTTTACTTGTGTTAGGGTTTCTATTGCTTCAATGAAACACCATGACCAAAAAGCAAGTTGGGGAGGAAAGGGTTTATTTGGCTTACACTTCCAGATCATAGTCCATTATTGGAGGAAGTCAGGACAGGAATTCAAGCAGCTCAGGATCCTAGAGGCAAGAACTGATGCAACAACCATGAAGGGGTGCTGCCTACTGGCTTGCTCCCTATGGCTTGCTCAACTTGGCTTCTTATAGAACCCAGGATCACCAGCCCAGGAATCTTACCACCCACAACGGACTGGAGCCTCCCTCATTCTTCACTAATTGAGAAAATTTCCCACAGCTGGATCTCATGGAGGCATTTGCTAAACTGAGGCTCCTTTCTCTGTGATGTTTCAAGCTTGTAGCAAATTGACACACAAAACCAGTCAGTACACTAATCTCAAAGAGTTGCTGTATGTATTAGGCAATCTTTGTTGCATAGTATTTAAGTAACTTTGGTAAGAACCAGTGATACAAGTCTTTATTCTTATAGTTTCTGATGAAACTGAATCAGTATAATGAATCATTATGGTTTATGTACTCCTAATGATAAATAAACACTCAATTTATTATATTTTCAATCTGATACTCTAATTAAAGTTGTAGTTTTGTCAAAGGAGAAATATATTCATCCAAAGTAAAAGTATCAAATAGTTCTGTGCATCTGTTAGTGGGAGCTGTCACTTAGATGTTTAAACAAAGAATCATTCCATCTGATTCTTCTTGAACAAAGAACAATATTTACCATTATTGGTTTGAGTGTGAATAACACAGAATAAAAGCAAAGCTAATGAAATAAACTGGAAGCGAAACATTTTTGTTATGCTTTGAGCAATACAGAATTAAACTACTCACTAGCATAGACAATATTTGAATAATTGAATATTTGAATAAGCTTATGTCACACATTTAATTTCAGTTTTAAAATCATTCATTTTCTAAAACTGAAAAGAATCTGTTTTGCTTCTCTCTAGTCCAAAAATTAAAAAGAAGTTATTCGGGTACATTTATTTTTAGATTTCCTAAAAAGTGCCATATACTCAGTACATTGCATAAAACACACTATAATAAAGATAGCATGGATCCAATTTTATTTAGGAAGGTATTTCACAGATATATTTGTAAAATCTACTGTCATTTACCAACTTTCAGTTCTCATTACATTTTGATTCCAAGACAAAAAGCAAATTCAAAGGAAGACAGAAACTGTTTATCATTAAAAATTATAACAATTAAACCAGTTTAGGATTAGAATAAGTGAACAGATGCAGAATAATGAGTGAATCTGAAGCAGAAACAAGAAGTCTCTGGTCAAAGGAAAACTGATGGACAGAATTCATCACAGCTGAGTCCTTATAAACAACTTCACTATTAACCAGAATTCTTAAGCTATTTCAAAGAATTTGTAAGGAGAAAAATTTCCAAACACATTCTCCCAAGGCCAGCATGATGTGCTTAGAAAGTCACATTAGGACACACTAAGAAGGAGAGCTGTAGATCATATCCTTGAACACAGGTGCAAAAGCTTTCAACCAAATAAGAGAAAGCTGAATCCAATAACACACTGAAATATTAACCACGAGTTAGTGGCATTTATTTCAGGGATTCAAGGATGGCTCAGTACAGCTCTCTCCTTCAAGCAAATGAAAGAACAGGGCCATGCCCACTCTCCGAGTTTGGTTCTGTGGCCATCACAAAACATTGACCAAATTAACTTGGAGATCAATGAATTAATAATCTTTCAGGTTGTTTGTCCACCATCAAGGAAGCCAGAACTAAAGTAGGAATCTAGACGTAGACATGGAAGCAGAGAGACCCTGGAGGAATGCCACTCACTGGCTTGCATGGCTTCCTTGCTTCTTTCTTTCTTTCCTTCTTTCCTTCTTTCCTTCCTTCCTTCCTTCCTTCCTTTCTTCCTTCCTTCCTTCCTTCCTTTCTTCTTTCTTTATTTCTTTTCCCTTACACATCCGAGAACCAACTGTAAAGGCATTGCATTGTGCAGTTGGCTAGCTTCTCCCACATGTATGTTAAGCAAGAAAATGCCCAAAAAATGTGTCTGATAGAAGCAATTCCTCAAATAAGATTCATTTTTCCCAAATGACTTGCTCTTGTGTCAAGGTGACTATAATAATAAGCAGCATGGTCATTATTTTTTTTATATATATAAAACACAATACTGATAGCACAGGTTAGAGAAATCTGGGAAGAAGATAAGAAATATCTAAATGATATACACAAAAATCTTCAAAATTTCTATCAAAAATAGTAAAGCTAAATAATTCAGGAAAGAGACAGACACACAGAAAGATAGAAAGAGTGAAAGGGGGAGGAAAGGAGGCAGGGAGGGAGGGAAGGAAGAAAGGAAGGGAGTGAGGGAGAGAGGAAGGAAGGAAGGAAGGAAGGAAGGAAGGAAGGAAGGAAGGAAGAAAGGAAGGAAGGAAGGAAGGAAACAAAGAAGAAAGTAAGCAAGCAAAGAAAGTAGGTAGGTGGATGGTATCTGAAGAACAACCTCTGAGGAAGGTGTTCTGTTGTCTACATGTATGTACATAAGCAAACCACACATGCATGTGATCACACACACACACACAGAGAGAGAGAGAGAGAGAGAGAGAGAGAGAGAGAGAGAGAGAGAGAACGAGAACAATGGGTTCTCCCACCAAAGTAGTAAACTGAGGTTTTATTATCTGACATCAAATTATATGCCAAAACTGTTCTACTAAAAATTACTGTATAAAAACAAACCGATGGAAAAATGGAGACTGAGAAGCTGATTCTCATATGAAGCCAACAGACTTTCAGACTTTCAGCAAACAGGCTAAAATAGGATTAGGAGAAAGGATCCTCTATTCAGTAAATGGCTTTTGGGAAATTATATAATCACATGTGAAGGGAGGAAGTGTGACCTCTCTAACCTGCTACAAGCATCAGCTCAAAATAAGTTAAATCCTTATAGAGGAAATCTGATATATACGGCTGTGAAAAGGAAAGACAAAAAATGCTTCCAGATATTGGAATAGGCAATCATTCACTGGAAATGGCCTCAAAAGCATAAGGAAAATAAACAAAGAATAACAACTATTTTTGTTATTAGCAATAAATACATAAATATAAATAGATATTCCTGTTCCTAAAGCAAATGGAAAAAGTTTTTTGCTCAGCCAGAGTGTACGATCCACAGAGAGAAGAGACAATCTACAAAACGGGAGAAAATAATTTCAAGTGGTTATTCTGTTAAGGAATTAAGATACAGAGTACATATTTGAACACTCAATAGCAAAGAAAAATAAATATCTGATTAAAACATGCAAAAGATGCAGTGGATATTCTCCAAAGTGTATATAATTGACCAGCAAGTGTATGGATAGATGTTCAATCTTCATAATAATTGGGGAAATGAAATTGAAAGCCATGGGGTGTCACTTCATTCCAGTGTGTAAAATATGTAGCAACTAGGCACTAGTTAAACAATTGCTGAGGAAGATGTGAAGAAAAAGGAACTATGATGTTAGTAGAAAGTTAAATCAATACAGCCATATTGGAAAATAGTATAAAATGCATATTATACAATTATAATGCAGCCCAGAAATTCCTCTACTGATGACTCATGCAGAGGACATGAAATCATCATGCTATAGATAAATAAAAACATGTTCATTGCAGAGTTGTTCACAATACCTAAGAAAATGGTAAAATTATAAGTGCCCATCATTTGTGGGATGGATAGAAAATATGGTATGTATTTTAAGAGAAATACTGTTTACCCTTAGATAACGCAGATAAATTCTCAATAAAATACTTGCAAAATGAATCCAAGAACACATGAAAAAGATCATTTACCATGATCAAATAGGTTTCGTTTCAGAAAATCAGAGATAATTAAACATCTGTAAATTAATAAATGTAATCCACCATATAAACACACTGAAAAATGAAAACCACATGATCATCTCAATAGACACAGAACAGCACTTGACAAAATCCAATAGTCCTTTATGATAAAAGTGTAGGAAAGATTAGAGAGAAAGGGGACATATCTCACGGTAATGAAGGCAGTTTACAGCAAAGCTCTAGCCAACATCAACTTAAATGAACAAAAGGAAAAAGTAATTCCATTAAAATTATGCACAAGTCAAAGTTTCCAGTCTCTCCATACTTCTTTAATATGTATTTCAAGTCTTAGCTAGAGAAAGAAGACAATGAAGAACATCAAGAGGATAAACAAAGTGGAAAAAAAGCTGAGGTATCTTTATTTACAAATTATCTGATAATATTTATAAAATAAATCAAAATCTACACTTGGAAATTAATACAACTTTCAGCAATTAGCTGAGTACAAAATTAATTCACAAAAATGAGTAGCCTTTCTATATACAAATGACAAACAAGAAAGAAATTAGGAAAACATCACCTATCATGATAGCCTCAAAAATGTAAAAGAGCTTGGGATAACACTAACCAAACAGATGAATGACTTGTAGGACAAAACTATTGAGACACTGAAGACAGAAATTCACAAAGATATCAGGAAATATGTCAAGAAGCTGAAGAGATGGTACAGCACCCACATGGTGCTAACAATCTTTCATAATTTCAGTACCATGGAACCCCACAGCCTCTGCTAACCTCTGCATACACATGTGCTTGTGGTGCAAATAGATGCAATGCAAGGCAGGAGAATGGGAGTGGGTGGGTAGGGGANCACCCTCATAGAGGCAGGGGGAGAGGGTGGGATAGGGGATTTCCAAAGGGGAGACCTGGAAAAGGGAAAGAATTTGAAATGTAAATAAAGAAAATATCCAAGAAAACAATAAAATAAAAATTTAAATGGAAAAAAAGCAAAATTTTAAATAAAAATTATTGTGAGATTTTAAACATACAGGTGATTAGCTATTAAGTATTCAGCAAACTTCTGAGTACATGATTTCAAAAGGATATAGAAAAAGTATATATATATATATATATATATATATATATCTTAGTCAGGGTTTCTATTCCTGCACAAACATCATGACCAAGAAGCAGTTGGAGAGGAAAGGGTTTATTCAGCTTACACTTCCATACTGCTGCTCAGGGATGCAGGACTGGAAGTCAAGCAGGTCAGGAAGCAGGAGCTGATGCAGAGGCCATGGAGGGATGTTCTTTACTGGCTTGCCTCCCCTGGCTTGCTTGTCCTGCTCTCTAATAGAGCCCAAGACTACCAGCCCAGAGATAGTCCCACTCACAGGGGACACTTCCCCCTTGATCACTAATTGAGAAAATGCCCCACAGCTGGATCTCATGGAGGCTCTTCCCCAATTAAAGCTCCTTTCTCCATGATAACTCCAGCCTGAGTCAAGTTGACATACAAAACCAGCCAGTACAATTGACCCCTTGTCAACTTGACACACAAGCACATCACTATTAAGCCTCATCCCTTACTTTCTTATTCATCCCCAAGATCTAAATAATTTTAAAAGTTCCACAGTCTTCTATACTAAGTTCAATCCCTTTAAAATGTCCAATATCTTTTAAAATTCAAAATCTCTTAACTGTGGGCTCCAATAAAATACTTTCTTCTTTCAAGAGGGAAAAATATCAGGGCACAGTCACAATCAAAAGCAAAATTCAATCTCCAACTCTCCAATGTCTGGGATCCAACTCACTATCTTCTGGGCTCCTCCAAGGGCTTGGGTCACTTCTCCAGCCATGCCCTTTGCAGCATACACCTTGTCTTCTAGGCTCCAGCTGCCTGTACTCCACTGCTGCTGCTGTTCTTGGTGGTCATCTTATGGTACTGGCATCTCTAAAACATTGCTGTCTTTCACAGTAACTTGGCTTCAACAATAGCCTCTCATAGGCTCTCTTCAAGGGGCCAAGCCTCAAATCCTTTGCATGACCCACTTCAGTCCTGGGCCATCAATTGCAACTGAGGCTGCACCTTCACCAATAGCCTTCCATGGCCTCTTACAGTGCCTCAGCTGCTCTGTGTGACCCCTTCATGCCTTCAAAACCAGTACCACCTAGGTAACTCTTATACATTACTAAGTCCAGCCACAGTACAAGGTACAACCTTGGCTATCTCTGGAAAACAGCCTCTGTGCTCTCAAAAAACACTTCGCAGAAGATGTCACCTCAGTGATGCTGGACTCATCTTAATCACCGTTAATTTCTTAGCTCCAGCTAACCAGCACCAATAGTCCCAGTAATGCAAAAGTTTCACTTTAATAGTTCTGGTATCTTGTTAATCACAGCTGATTAACCAGAACCACAGAGTCTTCACAATCAAAATAGCAATGGCCCTGAAAAGAGTCTTTAATCTTCCCTCTGAAATTTCACAAGCCAGGACTCCATCTTCTGTACTGTTCTCAACATTATCATCCAAGCTCCTATACAACACCCTACAGAGCTCTTAATACAGAATGGATATTCTAGCCCAAACTTCCAAAGTCCTTCCACAGTACTTTCCAAAATATGGTCAGGTTGTCACAGGAATACCTTACTTCTAGTACCAATTTGTCTTAGTCAGGGTTTCTATTTCTGCACAAACATCATGACCAAGAAGCAATTGGGAAGGAAAGGGTTTATTCAGATTACATTTCCATACTGCTGTTCATTACCAAGGGAAGTCAAGACTGGAACTCAAGCAGGTCAGGAAGCAGGAGCTGATGCAGAAGCCATGGAGAGATGTTCTTTACTGGCTTGACTCCCCTGGCTTGCTCAGCCTGCTCTCTTATAGAACCCAAGACTACTAGCCCAGAGATGGTCCCACCACAATGGGCCCTTCCCCCTTGATCACTAATTGAGAAAATGCCCCACAGCTGAATCTCATGGAGGCACTTCCCCAACTGAAGCTCCTTTCTCAGTGATAACTCCAGCCTGTGCTAAGTTGACACACAAAACCAGCCAGTATATATATAATATATATATATATAATATATATTTACATATATTACATATACTGTAGATATGTGTACATTTATGTGTATTTATGTAAATATATACTGATATACTACAAATAAATTTATAATATATAACATGTATACATATAACTAATAGTTAAATACTTACATATTTATATTTATTTAACTACATACACATATGTAAATAGAATATATTATCTCATATACATGGAACTTATTGATACTTATCTATGAAATATGTAATAGGGAATGGAAGGAAGATAATGAGATTTAAAGTATTCAAGAATCATTAGTACTAAATCAATATGTTCACTGGTCAAAGGTTCCAAATATCCACTGAGCAAACCAAAATGATAGTGAGCTCATGCCACAGTCATTGGTGTATTTTTTTAGTAGATGGCCGCCATGTCTAAGATGGTCTCTGCAATTGTAAACCATGACAAGGACAGAAAGCATGTACTTCACTTGTTACAGCTTTATCTTTGAAGGATTAAGTCTTAAAAAGAAATATTCAATAAATCACAACAGAGCAAACAATTGAAACAAATGTATCTGCCTTTCATTTTTACATGATGTAAATTCCTTTTTTTTTTTGTCTCTGTTTTACTTTCTCATCATTGGAAACATAACAATGAAAGCAAAAGAGAACAAGAGTTGGTCTCACTCTTGTCAGTTTTCATGATGCTCTGCTGAGAGGACATTGGCGTGGTGATGTCCATCAGTCCTCTGGACTCATTGCAGGTCACTCAAAACCCCTTTGAGCAGGCCAGGATGGCATTCTAACACTAACTAATCAGAATTTCCACTAAACCAAGACAAAATGCTCTAAAGGGAACATTAATACAGCATGGGAAATAGAAATAAGTTCATCATTCAAGTGTGAACTGAAGACAAAAACTTTAAACACTGCCTTTAAAGCAACTATGAAATTTTAAATTAATTGGACTTTCAGATGAGAAAATTAAACTACCCAATAATTGTCTTGTCTCTTCAACACCTCTGAAAATGAATGTGATAAAATACTGCATTCTGATCAAGAAGTGTCTTTGTCTAATTAACTGAGTGAACCAGTTCCTAAAAAAAAAATGATTTGATACTTTTAAACTCAATTTTAATAAATGGGAAAATAACAAAGCCGATTGTGGAGTTTGCCTCAAGTGTTGTAGTGTTGATAAATTTTGAGCTGAACTGCATAAAGCTAATTTAAAATACTAAATTTAGATAACAATTTACACCTCAATATCTTTGCTTCTAGAAAGTAAATAATTATTGAAATAACCATACACTCCAAGTGTGAGCATGTTCAAAACAGCACTTCATTTGAACTGTAATATTATACAGGGCAAGGCCATAGCTATTTTAATACATCGACTTCCTTATATTTATGATATAAAAAGTTCATTCCCAGTGCAAGTTACTGAATTTAGAAAAGATTTAAGAATATATGATATAATTCTTATTTTAAAAATTATTACAAAATAAAATTCCAGTTTGTAGTCTTTAGTGTTTGAGATGCCATAGATGATTAAGTATTTGACTTATATACAAATCAAAACAATACTCTGAATACTTTCACAATGTAAATAGAACAACACATCATTTATGGTCATAATAACAATTAATATATTACTTTGGCAAATATTAAAATCTATTACCAATGGGCTTTTTTCCATCCACACTAGCATGTCTACTAGTATAGTCCTTGTTCGGTTCATGTTAAGGTAGCCATGCTGGTGAGACTTATAGATGTAGCATTTGACATTATTAAGAGACAATGTGTCAAAGTAAATTCCTGCACCCTTAGGTTCTTACAGTCTTCACACCTCCTCTTCCACAATGTTCCCTGACTCTTAGGTGCTGGGTTGACTTTTGTAGAGGGCAGGAGATTACTCAGGGATAAGCACGCTGACTGCTTATTTAATATTCAAATGTCAGTCCAGAAACATATATATATATATATATATATATATATATATATATATATAAATGCCAATGAATGAAAAGTAGAGGCTATGCATTTGAAAGAGATCAAGAAGCAGTATATGGGGGACATGTACGTGGGGGACATGTACGTGGGGGACATGTACGTGGGGGACATGTATGTGGGGGAAGGAAAGGGAAGAGAGGAGTTATATCATTGCTATTACCTCAAATACAAAGGAAGTTAAAATAATTAACAGAATTATTAATATTTCTTTCCTTTCCACCAATTAATCATCTCCTGTGACTCTTAGCATATGTACAGCTACCTGAACATTACTGGAATAAATGAGTTAATGATCTGTGGCAATAACATACAGAACCATAATGTGGAGATGAGGTTAAACAAGAAATGAATAATGTATTAATTTATTTTCACTAACCCTAGCAATCATTACTGGGAAGTATGCATTTCAGGATTTGGGGGTAAAGATTCCTTCAGCCTACTTCCAATTCTGTTTCCATTATCAAGTGAAGCATCTCAAACAGACCATACATGTGCATACATGTGCATAGAGCTTACAGAGGAAGACAAGCTTGGACTCCTGGTCTCCCTTGTGCCATGATTCTCAGCCAGTACATATATTTTAGAAAAACATAAATTACCAAAATCTCCCCTATCTCAACCTATTCTATGTCATAACTTTAAAATTAAAATCACTTGCCATAGAAAAATGATGATGACATGTATTATAACATCTATTTATCAAGATAAAATAATTTGCACATTCATCACTCTTTCTAAATGAGAGAACATTAATCTTGGATGGTGATATTATAAAGAAAATTACTATGTTTAGTGATCTCAATTTTGTTTATCATCTTCCTGAGCTGTTAATCAAAGAATCTAATTTCTCTGGGCTCTGAAGAATTGGTGCTTTGAGCCTTTATTATTTCCTCCTTCTATTTAATTGTAATCCTGTAACTTAATTTAATGTAATGTAAATACTCCCAGTGTTGTGGCAGCGCAAAGTTTCCTGAAACAGTAAGCCCATTAAAGCATATTAAAAGTATTTATCATGAGCCTCATGAGTACCAGTAACACAGCAAATGGAAATGTGGGATACATAATTGGAAGAAATAATTCAGAAAAATGTTTTGCCATTTGTCTATGTAAAACAACCAGAACAATAGCCATTAAAATGAAAACGCTTTTTTTTCTAAAAGTAAAGTCCTCAAATTAGTCACTTATGTCTATATCTAAAAAGTGGTAGTAATTAAGTTTAATGGAATTTGTTTCAAAATTTTACATTATTAGCAGTACATATCTCATGAAACAAATTTAAGCTTGATAGATGCTTATCCCAGTTTCATTCCACCTAAACATTCAGCAATAACAACAGTTCTTTAGAAAAAGTTCTGGCTATTGATGATTAACAATATATTGTCTTAGCAAACCAATGTTCAATTTTGTATGTCACTCCCAATCATTATTTTTTAAGTAATATTTTGATATAATTCCTAAATTCATATTCTTACTCTATATGACTCCATGAAAACAACTTTAAGGATACTGATAACTTTCTATGTATGGCAGAATCACTTTAATTGTTTTTATTGCTTTATTTATTGTTTTATTTATTTTTTTATGTATTTATTTTATTTATTTGTGTTGGGGTTGGCACAATTTAGTATTTAATAGGCCAAGGTGCACATAAAGAGGTCAGAGGAAAACTTGTAAGAGTCAGTTCACCCTTTTCACCATGTAGGTTCCAGGTAACAAACAGATTTGTCATCCCTGATGACAAAGCATGGTTGCTGCTGGGCCTTCTCTATGACTCTATAAACTGAATCAGTAGTATCTAAATGTCAACAGATATTATTAATGTCAGATTCTCTAGTTACTTTTTTCATACATTTTCTTAGAAACAAGATCAAGAGTAGCTTTGGGATTAGCCATTAGTTCACCTTCCCTAAGTATCTTTCTCTCCTATTTTATCATACACTATTTACTTTTGGGGAGTTGATTCCATGTGTGCTACAGCGAAAAGAAATTGTTAGAAGTTGGTTCTCTCCTACTACCATGGATGTCTGAAGGAGTGAACTCAGGTTATCAGCCTTTGAAGTTAGCATTTTTACCTGCTGAGCTTTCTTTTCACATCTGAGTATCTTTTATTAAATTTTCAGGGTTCTCAGGCTATTACTATTCCATTTTTTTCTTACTTTATACCTATGCACTTGGCCTGCTTTTTGGTGTTAATCCATTTTTACTTATTGATCGTTGCTACACTGTGTATCTTGCTCTTCCATGCCCTGTTTCGTTAGAAAAACATAGAATCTAAAAATCTTAACCAAAATAAGATTTAAAAATTTCAGGTATTTTTTGCTGGCTATATTTCATACTTCTATTTTGGAGTTTAAAATATTTGACCTTCAGCTATTGCCCTTATTGATGATTAAACTGCCCAGTCTTTCATTGGAAGGAATTATCTCAAGTTGGATCCTAATATGAAGGGCCATCACTCTGAAACAGGTAGATTTCTTGACTTCTATTATGACATGTTTCAAGCTCAAAAGGCCATTTGGATCTCTTTTCTTTAACCACTGACACTTTTCTCACTTAACTAACATATCATCAAGATGACTCAATCACACCATGACATTTTGTCTTTGTAGTAAATTACTTAGATAAGATTCAAAAGAACAGTCTTTCCTACAGTGTTACCAACTGCATAAAGGCTTTCATACACATGAGTTATGTAAGATAAATAAAATGTTCCTGGCTCTTGTGAACATAAGTAACTTGCCAGTCTTCCATCCTTATTTCTGTCAAGGTCATTGATGAGATAGCATGGTCTAGAAACATATGCCTTTCTACAAGTGGCCTTGGGTCCCTTACTATACTGCACTAGTGATTTTCTGAAATCTAACTTTTTTTTGGAATATGAGGATGTCTACAACTTTGATCATTTTTTTCTAGGTACACGGTGTGCTATTCATGCTGGGTTTTGGAGCTTGGGTTTTGTTCCAGGATAAATTTTTTTTCCATTAGAAAGTCCATTGTTTTTCCTTATTTTGTGTCTATACTTTTTATAATTCTTATGTGGTGGGTGTTGTTTTCTTGTATTTTATATCCATTTATGAAATTTTGTTTTAATTCATTAATTTATTTATATTAATCTGTTTTATTGTGTGGGAGTATGTCTGGTTGTATAGATGCATTTATAGTACCATAAACATCTAACAGTATACTAGAAAATTATATAAATAACCTACTTAATAAATTAATGTTCTACTTTCAATTCATCTACTTGTTATAATGTGGAAATTAGTTAGTATCTTAGGTAATTAATAAGATCCTATTCTTAAGACATAAGTAGAAAATCTTGAAAAAAGAAAAATGGAAAAATAACAGTGTGAGTTTAGATATTTTTTCCTAAATCTTAATTGTTTTCCTTTAATACACAGTTGTTTATTTAAGGAACTGGATCTGAAAAATCATATTCTTTTTTTTTTTGGATATTTTCTTTATTTTCATTTCAAATGTTATCCCCTTTCCCAGTCCCCTCCCCTCCTGGAAACCCCCTATCCCATTTCCCCCCTGCTTCTTTAAGGGTGTCCCTCCACCTACGCACCCACTCCCACCTCCCTGCCTTCGATTCCCCTATACTCGGGCATCTATTGAGCCATCATAAGACCAAGGACCTCTCCTTCCATTGATGCTTGACAAGGCTATCCTCTGCTACATAAGCAGCTGGAGCCATGTGTACTCCTTGGTTGATGGTTTAGTCCCTGGGAGCTCTAGAGGTAGGGGGGCTGGTTGGTTGATATTGTTATTCTTCCTATGGAGTTGCAAACCCCTTCAATTTCTTTAGTCCTTTCTCTAACTCCTCTGTTGGTGAACCTGTGCTTAGTACAATGGTTGGCTGCAAGCATTTGCCTCTGCATTTGTAAGGCTCTGGCAGGACCTCTCAGGAGACAGCCAGCCATATCAACCTTCTTTCAGCAAGCACTTCTTGGCATCCACAATAGTGCCTGGGTTTGATAACTGTATATGGGATGAATCCCCAGGTGGGACAGTTTCTGGATGGCCTTTCTTTCAGTCTCTGCTCTACACTTTATCTCCATATTTTCTGAAAAATGCATTCTTACCCCACTCACTTAATAAGCCTTGAAGAATTAACTGATTATAAATTATTTCATAATCTTCTTAAGTATAGAAATAGTTATGATTTATAGCTTTTGCATACTAAACATGCAATCATAATTCTGATACCAGGCTTTGTAATATTAAATTAGCAAAAGACATTTAACATTTAAGTAGTAGCTGCAGTAAAATACTATGGCTATGCCCAGAGAATGATTTGTGAACAAAAGCATTAACCAGGGGCAGTTACTGCTTTTCAGTAATTTTCCAAATAATTTTAAGACATTCTCTATGCATCTAGAATCCTTTGATGTAACTGTTTCAAATATTTTCTCACTGTATAAATTATTGCAAGTTATAAAAGTCTGAAATACTTTTGTGTAAATGCTATCGTAAGAAACATGGACAGATTTAGAAGTTAATTTTTAATTCCCATCCAAAAAGTCATAGAGACCAATGTTCTCTATATTAGTTATCTGAACATCCATAAATAACCAAGTGGCTCATTAGCATTTGGTCTGGGGAACTCAGCACACAGTGGAAGATCAGATGCCTAAGCTGCCAAGATAAAGCAAAAGTGAATTCAGCATATTAACAGATTTGTGGGGTTTCATTTTAAATCCTTCTACAATATTTCCACATGAAATTTCAACCTTATGGATGATATCAACATGGATAAAATTTTATTTATATTATACGGATACATTGTATTTTCTGTCTATGTGAATATTCGTGTGAAAATATCATAATCTTGTGAAAAAATGAGGTTGAATGAGAGGGAAAGGATATTCTCATCGCCAGCAAGTCTATAACTTCCCCTGGTAACAAAAACTAAAATTAGAATGCCAACAATGTTTACATAGCAGATTCGAAGAAAACAGCTCAATTTCTAAGTACAGAAGAGAAAAAGAGAACATTGTTAGAACACATGATCATCCCACCACTAAACTGTCAGAGCTGAGATATAGGAAACTTAATTCATCTTAGGATGCAAGAGAGGGTATAGAGATTTCTACTATCATCCCTCCACATCCCTAGTAAGAAGACAGGGACCTTGCTGCATCTGTTCAGTCTGACAGAATTCTTAGGTAAACACTCCCTAGATCAATGCAATTTTCCATACTATCAACTCTACAGTGTGATTCTTTAGAAAAGGTTACATTGTCTTCTTCGCTATAGATTTTAAAAATGATACCTCTAATTACAGGAAACTGTCAGGCACTTCAGGAATCAGTTTGCTATTCTATTTCAATTAATGAAGTAGCTTCATTTATCTAACAAATCTAGTTTTTCTGATAAGGGAATCAAAGCCATGATTGTATCCTAGGCTGTGTGGCTCTTTACTCAGGAAACTGCTGAGAACGTATCGTCCCAAGCCCTTATTTCAACATGATTACTCACAGATAAAAATATAAACTGATGATTTTTATAGAAACAATACATGCTAGTAAATTGTGCCCTAATCAGATTTCATATATATAAAACAAACACCTCAGGAGAGCGTTCTATATTATCAGAAATTATACTCATGAAAAAATAATATGAACATGGGATATATGTCCTTATATCCTAAATTTGGGTGAGTAATTCTTAAATTCTCTACTGTGAAAATGTATTCTCACACTAGAATTACATAAATCTGGGCAGCTGTCTTATTTAAGTTGCCCAATATAGAAAGTAAATTGCTATCTAAAGAAGAATATGTAGGAAAGTAGTGATGTAGCTACACAGTGTGGTTTGCCCCTTGATCCACAAGAGCTCTAGCTATTCGGAAGATCACAGGAAACACAATGGAGAAACAGAAATTAATGTATTGTGTACACTATTGAAATTAAATTAGGGGATCCTTAAAGAAACATAGAGAACAATGATAGAAAACAAGTACTTACTGGGGCCTTCAGTGGTGGGAAACAGAAAGTATTAAAACAAAAGACTTAATGGTGATTGCAATGATACAAAAAATAACATTTCAGGCATTGGAATTCTTCAGACAGTCAATCTTAATGCCTCGAAGATGGAGTGGATGCAATCATCTGGTGACAAAGTAAAGTAAACCATGAAAAAAATTAAACATTTGAGGCTTGTGCTATGGCTCAGTAGGTAAAATGCTTGCAGCCAAAGCATGAGGACCTGAGTCTAGATCCCTAAGAACTGAGATTCATAGCACACACCCAATATCCCAGCATTGGGTGAGCCAGCAGGTGGATCCTCAGAGCGACTTGGTCTAGCCAAAACAACAAGATCTAGGTTCAGTGAGAGATCGTGTCTCAAAATATATGTAAGATGGAGAGAGAGAGAGATCTATAAATTGCTTCGTTTTGCAATTTGAATAATGTTTATAGCAATGTGTAATGATTCCTCATTATATGTACTCTACAATATTTTCATCAATTTTTTTAATCCATAGAATTCTATACTAATGACGCAAGAAAAAAAAAATCTTCTCCTAAAGAGACAACACTTTCTCTAGCAACAGGAGGGTTTGCACAGAGATCAGCTGCTGACAGAACTTGGGTGAACAGGACATGCATGTCCAGCCTTTTTGCAAGTGAAGGATCAGGTGCAGATGGCGCCAAGCTCTATTTACAGGCTCCAGCAGCCCAAGAACTAAGTGTACAGCTCCCCTCTTCCAAGGTACACATTGTGATTAACAGGAGAAAGGATGTACTGTGGTATTCTCAGAAATAACTCACATCTAAACATTAAGTTCATAGCAGCCAGATCATGACAGGGAATAATAGTCTATTTGATTTCCTGTTATCCAGGAACTAGAAATTATTTCTTTAAATAACTTAGATGCAAACTACATACAAATGAATTTGCATTAATTTTTAGTTATCTATTTTAATTTTAGATTTCATATTTTATGAAATGTTAAGAGAAAAAAATCAGCTTATTTCTCCTATAATTTTGATTCTTTGATGTAAATCTAGTAGATAAAAATAAGCTAATATTACAAAACAGGTCTCCATGTTTGGAAGCGCCTTCAATTAAACATTTCTTTGGTTATACAGTTGTCTCAGGCAATTACATAGAACACCCACATATACAGATTGAATTCTATCTTCATGTTTTCTAAATTTTAAGATTGAAAATAGAATGTACCATATGTATGATAAAGCACTGACAGAGTAGTTAATTGCACACTACCCATTAGCACTGGTGTTGTGAAGCAAGAACTGGTTGACCAAATTTAATTTTCATGACCCAGGGTATGTTTAAACTAGAAGCAGGTCCTAGTGAGAAGCAGGTGTGTCTTAATCACATTAGGTAATCTTCCTTAAGGTAAGTAATAATAATATTTACAAGAAAAAGTTTCCCTGAATTTTATTTTAGATTATTATTATATATAATTATCATAAAAATTGGATAAAATCATGGAACTATTACCTCGTCTCAGGGAGTACATACCAGCTTTGTGTATAGCCAGTTACATGGTTTGGCGTTAGTTTCTCTCCCTCACTGGTGGGAGTGACTATAGACTTTGATGAACCTGAATAATCATGATATCGGCAATGTCACCAAAGAAAGGGGCATCTCTCAGTCATTTGAGAAATAAGGATTTTGTGTATGTTATTATTATTATTGTTATTATTGTTATTATTATTATTATTTTATTATTATTATATCAGTTTCTGAAACTGAAGAACACCTTTATGTTTTCAGTGTATATGTGAGGGACATGCTTTTATGCTATAGGAAATGTAACCTTTATGTTTTGTGTGCATATGAGGTACATGCTTTTATAGTATTCAAAAGGTATCCTTTACGGTTTGTGTGTATATGTGTACTACATGTGTTTATAATATATAAAAAAATGTAACCTTTATGTTTTATTTATTTATAGTATAGAAAACATAACCTTTGTGTTTTATATATATCTGTGAAGTTACGTATTTATAGTATAGGAAAGTTAACTTTTCCTTTGTTAAGTTCCTTGTTTTGTATTGTTTCCACAGAGAACATTACTAAGTCTGTGCCTTACGCAAGCTTAGCATTTTGTTTCAAATTTAAAAACACTGCTTTTAAATATCTTTAGTTTTTGAGAATAAACTTAGTAACAGTTTATTTTTCTTATTTTTTTGTTAAAATTTTATTCAATGAAATTGAACTTTACACTACTCTTCCAGTATTCAGCCTGTTGCTTCACCCAGATAAAGGATCTAATATTAAACTCTAAGGAAATAATTGTTGAAGCATAAAAATGACTCTTCACTATAGGTTTTATAATGTTTGTACAAGGCAGGGCACAAAAAGTGAATGATGCGTTTAAAGTAGATAAGGTTATAAGGAATCCTAATAGGAACAACAATAACAAAAAGTATGTATCTAATATTGGCATTCAGGGTGCTTATCCTTGCAACTACCTGACAGGCCATACATGGAGGACCTTGTGAACAGATGTCCTGCCAGTGCATAAAACACAGCCAGGCTGTAAAAGGCAAGTGCAAATCCACAGTGTTTTCAGCAAAATACATAAATATCCACATATGTCCTTTACTTCACTTTCTTTGGTCTTTATGGTTTCTTTCCTTTGATCCTAGACCCAGAGTAAATTATTATATGAGAGTTTAATGATGCTGGCCATTCATTCAATTAAGAACCTGGTTATTGCTCTGACGCTGCCTGGTCTCTCTGTGGCAAGTTATGGAGTTCTTGAATCTTTTTTTTTTTTAGCCAAGGTTACTGAGTACCCAGTCATTGTTCAATTCTTCATGATAAATATACTCAGCTAAGGAGTCTAATTTTCAAATATTTGTGACTGATGGAATTAGTATTATTCAACCAGTAAATGACTTGTGAAGAATAAAAATAATAAGATGGTATCAGAATAGTGAGTCAAATACACATCACCACAACTAAAGAAACACAGAGGATGAATCTGGGCAGATAAACTCTTATGTTGAGCACAAGATTTTGCTCTTGGGTTTTTCCACACTGAATTTATCATCCTCTTAACTGACCTTCTACAAGTCTCACATTGGTTCAGACCAGTTTGCCAAATTTCTCTCCAAGGAGCTTAGATTATGTTAGGGTCAAGTTTCACCTCTGAAAAAGCATTTGATGGTATCTTCCTGAAAGCCTACAAATAACAATGAACTTTCAATCCCAAGATATACTAAAGGATTGATAACGAGACACTTGAAAGGGGATGGTCAGCAAGGGTAGGAGAGAAGGGAGAACAGCTCTTCTCCAAATGTAAGGCTGAGAGCTGGTATCTGGTAGCTCAGTGTGGGGACTGCAGTCCACAGGATGCTTTATGAAGAGATGGAAGAAAAGAGCTTGTGGTGTGCTTAAGGAAGGCAACACAGAGAGGGCAGCATCAGTGAAAAGAAACATATATGCTTAAAATATCACCCTGTGACTGTTACATCCATCTGTACAAGTATTCCAGATTTAAAGAAAAATTAAGTTAAGAAGATAGGACGATTAACTACCTCAGTTTTATAATTGATGTTTGCACAGAGATATTGAGATATCAAATATTACATTACAGAAACATAAAAATTATAATAGCGATTAATTTTTAAAAAACTTTAAATATACACTAAAATTAAGCAACGTATATTATGTATTTTTGTCTGTATGTGCATATGTGTGAGTTCCAGAGGACAAACTCAATTGGTATTCCTCACGCATATTCCCCTTTGTCTTTGGGACAACATTCCTCAGTGGCTGCAAGTTGTCAAGTAGTGTGTGTTAGCTGCTCAGTGAGCCACAGGGTCTATCTCTTCCAAGCTTGAGGGTAGAGGGTGGGTGTTACAAGTACTGTTGTTTATTTTTCTGGGCTCAGAGAATCAAACTGAGACCCCTCATGCTTTCATGATAAGCAACTTACCAATTGACTTGTTTCACCAGTTCCATTATTGAAATTTGTACATAATTCTCCACATTTAGTTCAATATTAAAATCATGTACGGAATTAAAAAAAGATATTCTACTTAGCTAAAATATTGTGGCTATTTGAGAAAATATTCTTTTGATAAACAATTCCTAAGGAACAATGTCTTCATTTTTGTATACTGCTTTATCATATTTGGGTTCAAGCAAAAACACAGCTGCAGATATCACAATCAAGTAATTCATGCAGCTTGGGTAAAGTATGTAACATAGAACTTGAGAAGCTACATATGTTCTAGGTTTCTTCATCATGCTACTTTTGCTAAATAATAAAGGTTGGTATTAAACATACTATATACTATATCATGTACTGAAAGAGAGAGCAGAAAAGCCATATGTATCTTAACAGTTTAATATCAACTTGACACATCCTCATTAACTATCTCAGTTCTATAACTTCTGGTTACACATAAATATTGCATTATCACAAGTTACACTACAGAATCATGTAATTAACATAACAATTAATTTAAAAAATCAACTTCAACATACACTAACAGTAATTGACTTTTAGATTTTTATGTGTTTTCTCCATAAGAAATAGTAAAGATGTTCAACGGATTCCAAAAGTGCTCATAATGTGTTGTGAGGGCCAGAGTGGCCCTGAAAGCCCCACTTGCCTGAGGACAAATACTTTACTACAGTGCCGGAAGAGGTGCTTTGTGGGAAATAACAAACCACATATTTTTGCTCTCCAAAGTAAATGTGTTTGACTCAATTGCACCGGATGTACTTGATCACATGTAGGTGGCATGTCCATGGGCTGGAACTTGCCCAGGACTGGATGTATGTGGGAAGTATGGTTGAAAATACCTCAGGATATACACTTGTCATTTATCAGAACTATTGAGTAATGTGGTGACCTGTGGGCTTGCCTCTTAAAGCCTCTGCAAAATGTGACTTATGGCCATTTTCTGGGAACCCCAGAATGGTCCTAACCAGAATCCATTATCTGGAACAGTATTTAATTAAATCTTGTTTCAAATTGTCTCAAATAATATGCAATTGGTCTTTTGAGAGTTTCAGGTTTAACAGTGATTTTCAGTATGTCCCAAGGTACAATTGGTCCTATTGTAGGTTAATTTGCCATTTGTTTTGCTTGTTTTCTTAGTAAAACAAAGCACATGATTAATAGACAAAAAGCTTTCATCAGTGGCATAAAAAACATACTATTATTGTTCTGCTTTATGAACTGCTGAATTTCTCTCTTCATGATTATATTTCCAGATAGTTTCCTAAATAAAAGCATACTGTAATGATATGAAAGAGACTTTTGATTGTGGGATTTGCTTATTTCTCTCTTACTGGAACATAAGAGTAAAGTTCAAACAGTGAGTGGAAGTAGATTACTGACAGATATTAAATCCCTGAAAAATGTTCTTGAGACCCTTTGTTGTGTAGTGATATTCTCCACTCAAAAATGTTCCTTCTTTGGATGATGAAGAAAGTTCTTAAGATTCACAAGATAAAATTTCTAAGTCTCAGATAACTGAAACTTACAAGTCTCTCAAGGTTCATCCTTGGGATTATGCTAGCAGTAAACATTGTGGGTGAAAAGAGTCTTTGACTGTCCAAGGTCACCTGGGGTCAGGCAGGCAGTTCTAAGGATGCTGTTGAGAGTTAGCTCCCTCCAATGCTGGGTGAGCTTTTCAAGATATCTGAGTCAGTTATGGTCTTGTTCATGGCTCCCAAATCTTCGCTGTTTCACTATTTGAGGCTTGCATGGAATCCTTTCTTGAATTTGTCTTGGGTATCATGTCTAAAGTGAGTAAATATTTGTTTATACTGCCCCAGAAATATTACACAACACAGCCATGTTTATAATAATTAAACAGAATTGGCCCAGCTGTTGATAAAATCAGAATAGAGGAATTTAGTAATTTAAGGTAAAATGTTTTTGACTCACAGAAGTGCTAACTCATGTTCTGTCAGAAGATTATAAAGAAAACTAAACCTGGATAGATTTATATATTTTTCCTTTTTCATTTTAAGGTCATGGTAGACTACAGCGAATGACAAATTGCTCATACATAAAATGAAAAGACACTAATATAAAAATCATGTTTCTCAAATATGATGATATATTTTAGCTTCAACTAAAACCTAATCCCTGTAATTACTTGATCACTAGAGTCTAAATATATCATATTTTGAAATAATATATTGGTTCAACATTGAAAGGCATATTTCATTTTGTACCCATAAAATATGTGCTCATAATTCAGTGCCCTGAACTATTCATTATGTTCTACTGCTCAGATGAGACCTGCCATGCTGTCATTTTAACCCTTTAGAGTTGAGATAAGCAAGACAGAAGAATGCAGTGAAGAAAAAGAATAAAACATCAGTAATTCATAATACTCATAGCCTTTCACAAAGCCCAATGATAAGTAATCCAATAAAGATGAGTATCCCACATCTCTGCTGAAAGTGGTGGTAAACAAGGAATGCTTTCCTATTGAAGGAAAATTAAGAAGGAAATACTGTTGAGATTCTGCCCACTGTATTTGGCCACAGCTAAGGTGGAAACTGCTGTGTCTGAGTTCTTGATCCTGTAGGGTTACATTTCGTTAGTTATATTAAAGGACTCATCACATGTATATGTAGCCAACCATACATGATTGACAATCAGTGAGTATGGCTTTGTCCCTTCAGGATCTGAGAAACTATGAAACCCTTTGATGTCAAGCAGAGCCCAGAACAGTGGTGTTTACACTAGCAATGCCCACCAGGAAACAACTTCTCTTTGAAGGATTTTAGTTGATTTTATTGTTGATGAAAATCAATTTTGCCGTGAAATCAGAAAGGATTTACTAAAGCAAACATTTCTGAACACACAAGATCTATTATGGAAAAGAAAACTCTCATGTTGTTAGCACATCAAAGAACTAAAGTTTGCCTCGAGAATTATTATATTTTCATATAACACTCATCCCAAAGCCCTTTCCTTTCAACATATACCCTAGCAAGTTGCAAGAGAATATTTCAAAATTTCTTCCAACCTTCTTACTAGAGAAGGCAAAATGACTTTCATTACAATGTCATTTGTTTGCAATGGCCATTTGTAAATTACATTTAAGTACAACAGATAGTGCACGTTAATGTGTGCTCCTGATTCTGCACTCTTCGGTATGTATGCTTAGCTATGATGGTTTTCTCTAACTGCTCTGACGAGGTTTCATGGGATTAATATATTTGTTACTCACACTGTCTAAGGATGAGCTTGTACAATCACTGCCCTCAGTTCCCCCTCACTTATTTCAATATCTGCTCCACTAAAAATAGCAGCCTTCCATCTGGAACTGCAGTAAGTTACCCCAAAGACTGTATGCAAGCAACTGTCAGTCAAGCCTGCAGCTCTATGGCTACTAAACATTGCCTAGCCATATGGTTTAATGAAGGAACTTGACTTTCAAGAAATTTCTAAACTGTCAGCTACTTCTCTTGGGGTGTTTTTTGATATAAAGTTAACATACTAGTTTTTTGTTTGCTTGCTTGTTTATTTTCTGAATTTTTCCAAAAATACAGTATCCCAGAGGAATATAATGTGTTATTTTTTTGGAACACTGTCAAAGGAATGTCCCATGGTAGACAGAGTCTTTGAGAACATGGAGAGAGGCCCCAGGTAGAAAGACATAGTGCCTTTTACCTCAGGAGCATTTTGTTCTCTGGATGGTTCTTGGACTTGTTTTCATGCCTCCTAAGACAAATATTTACACTCAGTTTATAGGAGATGCTGTTTCCTGTTGAATGTCAGAACATAGCTATAGAACTCAATCTGGTCAGGGTACCCTGCATCTGATTATGACCTTGACCTTCTGCCTCACTTGTGTGATTTCCTAGATACCATCCGTAGTCCATGCAAGGCAGTTGTGTTTAAACTGGTTTGTCCTGAGAAAGTTCTGGGGAAAGAATTCCCTGTCAATATTTTGTATGTGCTTCCAGGCATTTATTTACATGATTTTCTGAACCCAGCTATGCTTGGATCATTGTTTGCTTTGTTACATTACTGTAAAAAAAGTGCACTGAAACTGAAATAAAGTAGTCTATAGCATTAGGCTGTTGTCAGCCACAATTTAGTCCAGCAGACAAATCTGTATAGGTTGGTGAAAGTCACTGATTGTTTGCTCTAGCATGCATTCTGGATTCAGAGATTCTGTGATATGACTGTGGGAAATAAACCATTACTAGCAAGCAAGTCCAGGCTATTGTTCTTAGCCCGGATCTTCACCTTTTAGTTTTGCCTTTTTGTTTTTATTTATTTATTAATTCATTTACTTCTTAATTACTTACTTATTTAAAGGGTACTGGTTAAATTTAACTAAGTTGAAAAATACCATTTCCCCCATCATCATGACAACAAAATAATATGAAAATATTCAATTTGTTAAGCCTTCTGACATAGTTCTAGAACTCTTTGATACATTACACAATTAAATTTCTAGTATTCTGGAATAAACCTCAAAACTTACTGTTTTAAGCAAAAGGGTTAAAGGTCCTGTATAGTCTTTGCAGGCAAATCCAAGTCAATATGCTTTTCTATGCAAACAATCAGTGTTGTCTTAATTGTTTATAAGGACAATATTAAATGGGTCAGTCAGTATAATTCAATTACAGATTTTGTAAAAACTGGAAAAGTGCTTAATATTTTATAAAACACAATATTGAATTTGCCTTTGAGAACATATTTAGAACAGAATAAATATTTGTGACTTTTTCACTTCTTCCTTGATTTAGATAATTAATCAAATATCTCATTTTATCATGAGATGACATTTAAGTTTAAGACATACATTATGCATTTTTCAGTAGCATATCTAATGCATAAATATGATAATTTCTGAACAAAAGTCAAGTAGGTGGCTTATTTGAATAATATAATGTGGAATCATTATATGGGGCAATCATGGGAGAGATACTGAGCAGAACAAATAGCTCTATCTGTGATGACATGAAGGATACCCTATCATTCTTCAGTTTTTCCTTAATCAATACAAAATTGTGTATTGGTTCGGTTTTTGTCCACTTGATACAGCTAATCATGGGATGAGAGGGTACTTGCACAGCCTGCTCTGGAAAACATTTTCTTGATTAGTGATTGATGTGTGGTGGGAGCATCCAGCTCACTACAGGTGGTACTACTCATCCTGGGCAAGTGTTGGGGGGGTCATAGTTCCTATAAAAAAGCAAGCTGAGCAAGCTATGTGGAGGAAACAAATAAACTGCATTTCTTCATGCCTTCTGCTTCAGTTCCTACTTCCAGGATGCTGGACTGAGTTCTATTAGAAAGCAGGCTGAGCAAGCTAGAGGGAACAAGCTGGTAAGCAGCACTCTTCCATAGACTCTCTGCATCAGTTCCTGCCTCCAGATTTCTGCCCAGTCTGAGTCCCTGTTCTGACTTCCTTCAATGATGAGCATGACTTGGAAGCATAAGCTAGCTAAACCATTTACTTGCCCAAGTTGATTTTGGTTATGATGTTTATAGGACTTGATATCAGAGTCATGGAAAACAATCTAAAACAGTGGGGAAAAATGTCATTCTCCTTAATGACTACTGCGTCAAACTAGCACTGATTCTGATACATTCATAAAGAAGACAAACTGAGCAAGGACAGAAGAAAGTTGACCAAAGTTTGGTTAATCATTGTTTATCCATTCACATGCATGCACAAATGTCCCCCCCCAACACACACACACACACACACACACACACACACACACACACACACACACACACACACATACACACACACATTAGTTCCCATTAGACTTCTAAGATCAACATTTTAGATTGGTGAATAACAAATCTCTAAACTCCCTGACAAAGCTAACTAGACAACCAGCAGTCAACAATAAAACTTTGGTTCAGAAGCATGTATATTATTACAGTGTATATGATGAATGTAAAATCACAGGAGATGCCTTGGAAATTATCTAATGAGGTGCAGAACATATCTGCAGAGACTGGGGAGTGGTCTTGAGAGGAATATGTGAGAGTCAAGTGCAAAGCAGTTTGCAGTAAACTTTATCAACAATATGAATATATCTAACATAACAGATTCACTAAACTGTAATGTTTGTTGCTATGGCCACTAGAAAGTTAAAGGGAAAGGTACATGTTCATCCTAGAACCATTATCCTCTGCATCCTTTCTCTCAATTCTTTGTGTTTTATGGTTGGTTCTTGATACCTGGCAATTATCTTGATCCCTGTGACAAATCACTGCTTTCACTATCATTAATTTCTTCTCCTTTCCTGTTTTCTAAATTCTAATAATTATCAAACAATCACAGTTCAAAAATGCACTCAGACATTGTCTGCCTCTTTGTCAGAATATAAATTCTAAGACGAAAAACATTATTTATAAACTGGTCATAGTATGTTTAATGAATACTTTTGAAATACTACATGTATTCAAGGCTATAAAATGACTGACTATATACATACACATATTAATTCATTCATATTCATATATACATACACATAGTCATTGAAAAGTTAGATGAATTTTACTTATATATTTTAAAATATCAAACCATATGAAACCAGGTCATGTTATTAAGAGGCAAAGTAGCAACAGAGTCATCAATAACATATTGAGAATTTATTTTAGTCAAATATATACTAAAAAAAAAAAAAAAAACCCTTTAATTTTATGTGTGTGATTATGTTTCAATAGTTTGTCTATTACTATTTAAAGTCATGGCCTAATGTGAGAAAAATCTTTTGCGTAGTAAGATGTAACATTATTATTAATTACTTCATTTTATTTTACTGTATTTTTTTATATTTAATTTTGTAGCACAAACCAGAAACATTCCAAGCAGAACCAACTATGTTGGGAGGGTCACATAAATTAATTAGAAACAGAATTTTAAGTAATGAGGAACTTTGGTAAATTAAACTCAATAGCAATTTAGTGGAAGCAAATATATTTCCTATTGGATTTTTACAGAATTTTACTGGTACCTAACATGTTTATAGGGAAGGGCATCCAATTTGGTACATTATGAACAGCACAATGTTCAAATTTATAGACTTGAAAAATATGTACTTATCCATTTTAAAAGTCAGGAAGAGATGGCATGGAGGTCCCTAATGTGCAATGCTAATCAGGCCAATTCCATCCTGGGAGAGTGAAGCCTTCAATGAGATATGCAGATAAATCAGTCAGCTATGACTTAAGTACAACAAGGATGTTAAGATACTGTAGAGTTCACTAAACTTTCCAAGAGATATAATCTAATCTAATCCTTAATCCTGGGGAAAGCACACAGTTTGTAAGAACATGACACAGCTGGAGAAAATAAGAAATTCAGATATAAGGTTTTATAATAAGTAATTAAATATTAAAGATTCTTTGAAAATATAACTAAAATGTATACATTTCATCTTGTTTAGGAAGAAAATATAAACTGGGTTGTATGTGACAGCTGGCAAGGAATTATCTTATAGCAACAAGCTCTTAAATATTTACATTGTATCTTCTAAATAGGACTAGAGGAACTAGAATGGAAGTGCATGGCCACAATTTATTCATTTATGAAACTACTATTACAAAAATTATGAAATTATTGACCAGATTAGTGACATTTTTTTCACTTGAAATTCATCCATTCATTTACGATCTCTCCTTAATTGTTTAAAGGTAAAAGACATACATGATTTTCTAAGCACTCTCATAGTCAAAGTTTGACACCTGAGCTTTTCATTTCCCAGAACAGTGTAATATATGTAAGGATAAAAAATAGAGTTTGGCTGAATGGTGCAACTACACACATTCCACTGCTTACCAAATTATTTCTCAGGATTCCTCATGGATGCATCTCCACAAACCGTGAATTCTAACTGAACAATTTCTACCACTTTAGAAAATGGGCAGCGAAGTGGTTCTGATGTGAAGTAAATTATTACAAACATTAAACATGATGTCCCTTAGCGTGTTGTTGCCTTAGGGTCAGATGACGAGTGCAATAATACCACTGAAACCCTTCAAGGCATAACCAGAATTCTCCCGTTTTCTGATAAATATATGGCATAACCTCGGCAAATGGGATCCAAGTGAAATACTGAAGAGGATCCGGTGAGCAATGGATGGCATTATGTGGTAGTAGAAGAAAAAGTATCCAGCTAGGGAATTTATAAAACCCAACCACTGCCCCACCTGGGGATCCATCCCATTTACATTCAACAAACCCAGAAACCATTGAGGATGCCAAGAAGAGCTTGCTGACATGTGCGTGATATAGCTGTCACCTGAGAGGCTCTGTCAGATCCTGACCAATACAAAGGCAAAAGCTCCCTACCAATCATTAGACTGAGCATGGAGTCCCCAACCAGACTCCCTTGAGCTTCCAGGGACTAAACCACTAACCAAAAAGTACACATGGAGGGACCCATGGTTCCAGGCACATATGCAGCAGAGGATGCCCTTGTTGAGCATCAATGGGAGGAGAGGCCCTTGGTCCTGTGAAAGCTCCATGCCCCAGTGTAGGGGAATGCCAGGGCAAGGAGGCAGGAGTAAGTGGGTGGGTAAGTGGCTGGCTGGGTGGGGGAACACCCTCATCGAATCAGGAGAAGGGGGTATGGGATAGGGGCTTTCTTGGCAGGAAACTGGGAAAGGGAATAACATTTGAAATGTAAATAATGAAAATATCCAATTAAAAAAGGAAATATTAGAAACAATAAAATTAAAAACAAACAAGCACCAAAATGGAGAACTTTCCCACCGAGGATTTTAAAAGTGTGGCAACATGACAGCAACCTACAAAGAGAACTACAAAAGGCAACACAGGAAGTATGTCCTGAGGAGGAGGCAGGGGGATGATGGAAGAAGGTAGTGACATCAGACTGGGCAGCAGTGTGGTACCAGAAAGCAAGCCTCATAGAAAACAGGGAAAGCCAGCCCTGCATATTGTAAACAGGGCTCCCAGAATCGCTGGAGCCTGCTCAACATGAGAAGAAGCAAGTTCAAAGCCCAGTACCTTTGTCTTATCGCGCATCGATCCTTTGCCCAGAATAGACATTTTAGCACCCGTTTCTTCTTGTAGCCGCTTCAAGGAGTTTCCTCTTGGTCCAAGCAATTTCCCCACAAAATTGAACTGAAAAATAAATAAATAAACAGGATGTTTGAATTAAGAAAGAGAAAATTATAGTTTGTATCAAGTATAACTAATGATTACTAGCTTTTAAACTTTATCATTGAGACATTATGAGCTGTACCACAACACATATGTGCACATTTGCACATGTGCACACAAAATCACTGGAAATTACTTCAGACTTCCAATCCAAAAATCTCTTAAGGGAATACTACTTCCTAAAAGAGAACTAAGAATTATTATATAGTGAAAATATTATTTACTCAATAATCAAATAAAACACATATCATCTGGCAAAAAATACTAAGGTTACTCAAGTAATACAGAACGTTCTTCAAAGGTACAAATATACCTGATGTTAGACAATGTTAATACAACATTAGAAGCAGTTTAGTATGTGTACTCTTCTAAAATTCATATTCTCTCTCTCTCTCTCATAAGTTCTCTCTCTCTCTCTCTCTCTCTCTCTCTCTCTTTGTGTGTGTGTGTGTGTGTGTGTGTGTCTGGGGGACACGTATGTGTGTATCCTCTGTGCTCAGGTACACATAGAAGCTATAAAAGGGCACCAAATCAGTTGGAACAGGAATTTCAGGTGCGTATGAGCCCCCTGAAGTGGGTGCTGAGAACCAAACTTGAGTCCTCTGGAAAAGCAAAGCAAGATAACACTGAGATGTCTCTCCATCCCTGAAATACATGTTTTATATTTTATTTAATGTCAAAGATGGAGGTTGTAGAATTAGTTGAGGTTAGAAACATAAGAAAGACACAGGTTTCATATACATAGTCCGACAATGGTGTCTAATAAATCTTAGCACAGTTTCCCTACAGTAATATAAAATCAATCTTTTTTTATAATGTCAATACATAATTTGAAAATACATCTTTTGAGAGAGATAGTATTTATAATGGACTAAAAATATTTTAGAAATAAATATATCTATATAAATTCAAAGCCATTGGATAATACATAAAATATAATACTAGAGATATTAACTAGATAATGATTTTCTACTTAATAGATAGCATTAGATAAATTGAAAGATGATTGAAATGAATAAAATTAATGGATATGGAAATATACACACATGCATATACATATATATTCTTTAATTAATTCCAACTTTAGGTATAATGAAATTCTAATTACAAGGCTTTAGGTTAATTTATGAACTAGGTATAACATTTCTTTGAAAAAGTGAAAGTTCATACCAGACAAATCCTAGAAACAAAATAGTACACAGCCATGATCATTGCACAAATTTATCTACGTCACCACTAGGGCTCAAATTTAAGTTTGACATCCTATTCCCTTTCTGGGAATGGGATCCTTTCTTCTTTGCCTCCCCATGCAGTTTCCTCAGAGAACCTGGAAATCCTTGGATCAGGTCTGGGGGAAGTAACTAAAGCAGTCTATTGCTCTGGTTAAGTCTAACTGCCTTGGGTGATGTCTTATGGGAGCTGCTCGTCTAACTGGGTAAAAGTACCACATACAGAAACTATGGTTTTCGATTAGGATTAAGTATTTTAACAAGCTGTTTCCCAAAGGTCTTAAATGCCAGCCAACCTGGGGAGCTCATAACTAAGGGACCATGCTTGACTGGAATAAGATGGCACCAAGCACCATCTTGTGCCTTGGAACTGAGAGGAGGTTAAAACACTTAGGAGTTAAACTATATACATATAAGCTGTGTTAGGTGTGGGCACCAAATAGTCCCTGATGGAGTGCTGGTTCACTTTACTGTATGCATGTGCTGGTGAAGAGATATTAACAATGTTTATTTCCATCTCACTGAATGACAACATAGGTATGGGGGTACCATACCACTACGCTGCCATAAACTACATTTTATTCAATAAATTTATTTCTATAAAATCAAAGGTGGAACCTGAAACAATTATTTATCATCTTCAATTTTGGAAATGTAGAATAAAAATGAAGCTTCCATTTTTTAAAAAATGTCTGTGAACTTACCACGTCACTGAGAGGAAATGGGTCTCATACATAAAATACTATATAATTACACAACGTGGTAAATGCTATGAAACAAAGTCAAGAGTGAGGCCAGAGAGATCACAGAAAGAATAGTTCTGACTAAGGGGAAGTTATGAGATCTGTTCTTCCTTCTCCCCTTTTTTTACTGGGCATGAAAAGGGACCAATATAAGCAAATTCTTTTTCTTTTCTTTTCTTTTCTTTTCTTTTCTTTTCTTTTCTTTTCTTTTCTTTTTTTAAGCTATCAATGTTTACTGAATATTTTCTTTTTTATATTTTAAATGTTTTCCCCTTTCCAGGTTTCCCCTATGGAAAGCCCCTATCCCATTCCCCCCTTACCCTGCCTCTATGAGGATGTTTCCCTGTCACCCACCCACTGCCATCTTCCTGCCCTGGCATTAACCTACACAGGGGCATCAAACACCCTCAACCCCAAGGGCCTCTTCTCCCACTGATGAACAACAAAGTCATCCTCTGCTACATATGCAGTCAGTGCCATGAGTTCCTCCATGTGTATTCTTTGGTTGGTGGTCTAGTCCCTGGGAGGTCTGGGGGGTCTGGGCTGTTGACACTGTTGCTCCCTCAATGGGGTTTCAATCCCCCTCAGCTCCTTTAGCCCCTTATCCAACTCCTCCATCAGGGACCCCACACTCAGTCCAATGGTTGGCTGTGAGCATCTGCCTCTGTATTTGTCAGACTCTGGCAGAGCCTTTAAGCAGACAGCTATATCAGGCTTCTATGAGCAAGCACTTTGAGCAAATTCTAAATGAGAAAACTTTGGATGCTATGTTCTAGGATTTGAGGCTCTAAGAAATGTTAGATTTCAATAGAAATCCCTTAATGTAAGTTAAGACATTTGTGAACAGAAGAGTGGCCAGTCCATGAAAGACAGCACAAGAAGAGAGTTGGCAAAAAAAAACAAAAAACAAAAAACAAAAAAACAAAGGAGATGTGAAGGCTTTTCCATAAGGTATGGAAAGTTACAAGCTTGGAATGATCTGGTTACTGTAGGCTGTAACAATATAAAACAAAATATATTCACAGCAGACACAAAAAGATAATTTACTACTGGCAACATAATTGGATATGGAACAAGCAGTTGAGGACATTTTGAAATGTTTGCAAAGTTGGTGGCACTGCCAACAGAGAAGTCTAGGTATCCTAGCCGCTGTGCACATTGAGAGATGGAAAGTGATGAAATACATTTAGTGCTATATGCCCAGTTCCTAGGTAGAGGGATGCCTTAAACTATATAACACAAACAGAAATACATAAACAAGATCAGACAGATGTATGTAGGCAGGAATGTGTATAGGTTGCATGCATGGGTGTGGAGGCATGGGTAAGTATTTGGTATCTTCTTCAGCTATCCTTGACTATTAGCTTGAGATAAGGTCTCTCATTGAATCTGGAGATAACCAAATTGTTTGGGTTAGCTATCCAGCAACCTCCATGTACCTTCCTGTCTGTCTCCATGCTCTATGATTACAGAAACACATACCTTGTGTTGACTATGTCCTGATAATCAACTCAAATTCTCATGGTTGCATGGCAAACAACATACTGAAGTTACTTTCGAACATCCAATAAACTTCAACAGATAAGAGCTACATCTGAGAATGTTTCATTGTTGTTACAGTTTTCATAGTTAACACTTATCCACCTACTTGTCATACATAATTTCGGATATTTTCCTTCTTTTTGAGTTGGTTTGAAGAAACCATGCCTTTTCCACAATCTAAGCTATTTAGTTTGTGGGCATACAGGAGCAATTAATACTGTGTCATAATATTTTAAGAATAATGTTGGTAGTGGTGCCTCTATATCGGTAGCTAGTTCAGTCATCCCATCTCTTTTTCATAGTCTAAGTATTTGTCAGTTTTGATCAACTTTGCAAAGACCTGGTTTCGACCTTGAGGGTTTTTTTTTCCTAATAATTTATTATTTCATTTTCCATTAAAAAAAAAAAACAAAAAACAGAATAACCTTTTGGTTGCTTCTAGTTTGCTCTCCAAGGTCACACATTAGTAATCTGAAACATTTTTCTATCCTAATCTAGGCATAGATTGCCATCCCAGAAGGCCAGGCCCTGGCTTTTATGGCCTATCTACTGACATCTGGCTGCTATTCTGTTTTACTGCAAGCATGTACCTATCAGATTTTCTTGGCTGTTCTCTAATAATATCCACATTATTTTAAACATTATTAGTCGTGGGTTTATCTAACCCAATAATATCTATATATGCTTGAAAACTAGGTTCTCTATGAGGTGGTTAGGACATGAGGTTTCTGATTACATGAATGAGATCAAATAGCTTAAAAATAAGACCTATGAAATACACACTCATCCTATAGACAATGTAAGGATAAAATGAGAAGGTGTTATATATCAAGTAAATAACAAGTCCTCACTAAATATAAACATCAAGGTGATGACACCTCAATTTTTAATTCTCACTATACTACATATATGAAAAATAAATTCAGTGTGGTTTACAAATGACTTTTTTTTTTGTTTTAGAGAAGCCTGAATAAAATATGATATACTTGGATATCAATGTCCTGGATTAATGTTATGTTCATAGTTATAGTAGATAGTCATTATTAATTAATTTTACATAGGAATACAGACTTCAGTAGTACCTGAGGTTTGAAATAGTGAACACACATGAACAAGACAATACTTCATTTGTTTTCCTTTAATTTTGGAGTTAATACTCAGAACGGTGAGGCTGTAGCATTTGCATACACGAAGCAGCATGAGAGGAGGCTCTAGATTTTGATACACCAGTTAGTCACATTATTCTGAGATTCACAGGACAATCCTGTGTTATGTATGTACGTGTTCACTGAGAAACCATTTTGGCTAGGTTTAGGTCCAAGGTCAGTTTTAGGTCATATAATGAAGTGATTTGAGATCATTGAGCAAATATCAGGCACTTTAAAAATATATAACAAAGACCTAGTTTTATTTTCATTCAAAACTGCATTTACGAGGCTGCATGTAGACAACAAGGTGAACAGAAGAGAGTAGCCACTCCACTATTTCAAATGAACAAATAAACAATAAAGCTTTAGCAAGCAAAAGGTCCTTACAATTAGAAATTAGTTATACAAGTCATCACAGTAACAAATATTTTGGGGTTCTAAGAAGCTTGTTTGAAGCAAAACAATAGTCTGAAGAAGAGGGGGTTTGAGGTCAAAATCCGATCGACCATCACAGAGGTTTACATAGGAAACTATGGCAATTTCCCTGTCAGGAATTACAAGGGAAAACTACTGTTCCCTCCCCAGGACTGGAAGAGTTTTCAGTAAGGTGGTGCATTCAGTCAGGATGCAGCACCTGGCAGCCTAGGCTCATATACATATCTGCATTCCTGTCTAGGGCACCAGTGCACGCAGATGTTCTTTTGAATGAGGCAAATGCCCAGGCTTTGAATCCCCAACTTTCTGGTCTTGTGCAATCCTATTATAGAACTTCTCCATCACTCAGCCTCAAAAGGCAACTTCCAGATAAAGCATCTTCCCAGTAGCGTGCCATTCTCACTATCTGGGCTAAGTCCAGCTGGCATTTGCTTGCTGATGGTCCTTGGAGAACAATATTCGAAGCACCTTGTTTTGCTTAATTGCAATTATATTGAACACGAACAAAGGCTTAATTTGTTAGCTTCAATCTCATTCTGCCCTAATGAATAATGTTCATACATCTAAACAGGTTATCTATGAACTAGAAGCTATCTATAATAAAAAGGAAACAAGGAGTTGAACTAATGAATTCAGTAAGAAGTGTCATTTCATCTGGTGATACGAGGGTGGGACAAACAAAATACATCAGAGCTATGAGGTGACAATAGGTATAGTGTCACCTCTGAAGAGAAGGTTAATAAATAATGGATCCCCACCTAGGGATCCATTCCATCTGCAGACAACAAACACCAGCACAATTGCGGATTCTAAGAAGTGCTTGCTGACCAAAGCCTGGTATGACTGACCAATACAGATGCAGATACTCACAGCCAACCATCCATCACACTGAGCCAGGGGACCCCAATGGAAGGAAAAGTTAGAGGAAAGAATGAAGGAGCTGAAGGGGATTGCAACCCCATAAGAAGAAAAACAATATCAACTAATATGACCACCCAGAGCTCCCAGGGACGAAACTGCCAACGAAAGAGTTCACATGGAAGAATCAACAACTGCAGACACATATGTAGCAAAGGATGGCCCTATCTGACATCAATGGGATGGGAGGCCCTTAGTCCTGTGGAGGCTTAATGCCCCAGCATAGGAGGATGCTAAAGCAGTAAGGTGGGAGTGGGTGAGTGGGTGGAGGAGCACCCTCATAGAAGCAAAGGGGATTGGGGGATGGGGGTATGGAATGGGGGATTTGTAGAGGGGTAACCAGGAGGGAGATTTCACTTGAAATATAAATGAATAATATGATTAATTAAAAATGAAATGGGAGATACTGAGAGTGCTTTGTTTAAGAAGACAAATACCATTTAAGTGTCCATTTGTGCATGCACATGCAATATTACTGTATGGAATTTGTATATTCAGCAATGACGCAATAAATGAGACTTAATATAAACATTTACATGACACCTTACTTACAAAGTCACTTTTGACTTGACTCTATGTTAACATTTAATGAGTACAAATGGACAAAATGTGAATTTTACATGACAGAAAAAAATTACAATTTGTACCTCAGAACATTATGATTATTATCACATGTGAATAATGATGACATTATGAAAGGAAACTATGTGTAACATTTCTTTTATTTTATCAATGATCTTAAAAAATATCATAAGTACACAGCTTTATTAGGAAATCATATTACTATTAAATATGAAAGACAGTATTGTTTTAATTATCACATTTATAATTCATATGAATAGTGTTTTTTTATCTCTTCTAGGTGGATAAAGAATACCCAGAGTCATTCCTCCAAAATGCATATGAAACTGTTAAATATTTGACTTCTAAAACAAAAGCATTTTAATTTATCTTATTTTGAAGAATGAAGGAATAGAGTACTTTAAAATTATGCTATAGAAGCCATGATAGGCATTGAAGGAAAAACTTAATTCTTAAAAGTGTGTATAAAATGCAGTAATTATTCTATACCTAAGATTAAATATTCTTAAGAAATTATACCACAGAAAGTACATTTAAAGTACTTTAGTTTCAACTTCCTTGTTGTTAAAAGGTTTTAAAGTGCTTTAATGCAAAATGGCAAATGACATGCTTTAGAGAAAAAATCAATATTTTTTTTTTTACATTTGGTACTAAAAGGGAACACTTTACCTGTCATTGTGAGGAGACTTGCTGTTACAGAGGAAGCCAAGTATATTTTTAAACAATTTCTTCAAAATTTTAATCATAATCATACTTCACCATAGTCAAACTGAATCCCAAATTGCAGAGGAAGAATGATAATAGAACAAAGTCTTATAGAATAATATCCAATCTCTTAATAATTCCTTCAAGTCATGAACAAGCACTAGTTTCCAAAGATCCTTTATTTTCTGTCCACTCTTTAGGTCTTGAATTTCTCAGCCTATAAATTTCATCATGTTTTAGTTAACATGTTGGAACTTCTTCTCTTAAGAAACATACATTTCCTGTAATTGGATACACTATTATTTGCAGATTAACAAATTTACCATTATTTTACAGTAACACTATTAAAAATAGTTGGTTTTATTTAAATTTGTATCACAGAAGATGAGTCTCAAATTCTGTGGAAGAATTCCCACAAATCAAGGCTTGTTGGTTAGGTTGGAGTCCTGCATCAGCATCTGTGAAACTTAAGATTTTTTTCTGCTAGACAAACTTCTAAGACCATTGAGTTCTATACACAAGTTTCTGAAAAAAAAAAAAAAAAAGACACATGAGAGTCTTAATGATTTTGGATTTAATTAGTGAACAGCAAACAAGAGGAAAAAATTTGCTAACCAAATATTAAATTATAATATTATTTATTTCAAATATCTGTTGCTATTTATTTCCCTGTGTGTATATCCATGTAAGGTTATTTTCTGTTATTGTGATAAAAGGCCATGGGCAAGGCAATGTACAGAATAGGTTATCCAGGGTTACAGTTTCAAAGAGTTAGAGTTCATGATGTCAGAGCAGAGACATGGCCGCTGAAGTAGCAAGCTGAAAGTTGAACCTAAGCTAGAAAGCATAGGAAGTCAACTGGGAATGCGTCAGATTTGACACCTCAAAGTTCACTAATGATGTATTTCTTCTACGAAGGCCACACCTCTAAACCGCCAAACAGCATCACCTATAGAATACCAAGTGTTCGAATATCTGTGATAATGAACTACATCTCATTCTAAACACCCCAAAGAACTTTAACAGAGCATAATTACCATCACACAAGGAATTATGGTGAATCCACAATGACCCATAATGTTTATGCAAGGAAGGATGAGGTAGGACAAAGAATCTTGCCAAATATATATATATATATATATATATATATATATCCCACATATAAAGAACAAATTCATAACTAAGTGCTTATAATGACAACTTTTGAAAGGAAATTGGTAAGAATGTAGCTCTACAGTATAGATTAAAGTTATTGTCTGGAACCTGAATACAGTGGTGCTGGCAGGATTTCTGAAATGTGATCACCTTTCACTGTGGTCTTTCTTGTAGGAAAATCCAAATGAGAGAGAAGATTAGGAAGAGAAATTGTGTTTTAAAGCAAAGTGAATGCTGAAATATATTATGAAAGAACTTGAAATATGTTTTAATGACTATAAAAAGAGATTCTCTACTGTGTGTAGTAAAATGTTGGAAGCCATGATTTATAAAATATCAGCAGTATGCTGATATACCTGATATTTATTAAAGGTTGGTAATTTGCTAAGAACCCCATGAAATTTCATGTCTACTGCCCTCCTTAGGTCATATGCCAAAATCACAAAGAACATACTAATTTGTTATTGATATGAGATATCAAAAAACTGACCAGCTGCCACCACGATTCACTTACCATGATAGAGAGCATGCACATAAGCGCTTCTATCTGTAAGTGTTTTTTTCTGGAATTTTTTCTATTCGATTAATCAGGTCAAGAGGAAAAGTAACCAATAAAACTATTAATAGTATGAAACTACCAAATTAACTTCAATCCGTATTTTGCATTATTTTTGCCTTCCTTGCATCTGCCATTAGATTTTTACTGCTAATATTGAGAGCTTTTATATCAGTATATAGTTTTAAGGAGTGGGTTTGTGTGTGTGTGTGTGTGTGTGTGTGTGTGTGTGCATGTATATGTGTATACATATAATTCTCTCAGAGATAAAAATTATACTGACTAATAAAAGATTATTGTCAAAAAATCAGATATTCCTATAAGTAGAATTTGAAAATAATTCAAAAAAGGTTCCGGTGGGCACCAGCCACCTGGGGCACAAACTCAGTGGACAGTCCCAAGGTTACCAGAGGACTCTCCATGCTGCAAGCAAGCACCCTAGCACACGCAGGATCTTAGGATCACTGAGGAGAGTCGGCCTCCAGAGAGGACTCTGCCCCTGGAACTCAGGTGAGAGTGTCATCTTGTATCTTGGGTCTCTCAGAGACAAGTCCATGTAACAGAGCTTCTTGGACAGGGTCACTTTGGGCTTTCATCCTCAGTCAGGAGGCAGAGCTGAGACCCAAACCTCTGGGCACCTTCAGCACCAGAGGAGAGTCGGACTCCAGGGAGGGCTCTGATCCCTGGACTCAGGTGAGAAAGCCATCTTGTATCCCGTGTCTCTCAGAGACCAGTCCACACAGGAGAGCATGCAGGCGGCAGAAGCAACAGAGATTATTAGACAGGGTCCCTTCAGGCCTTCATCTTCAGCCAAGAAGTGGATCTGAGCTCCACTTCTTGGCTGAAGATGTGCACTTTCCCTGCAAGAGGAGAGCTTGCAGGCAGAATGTGCACTGACCACTGGGACTCAGGAGAGAGTTGGACTCCCAGAAGTGCTGACAGAGGCTAAAGAATCACAGGAGGAACAAGCTCCAGCCAGAGACAGCTAGAACATCTAACACCAGCGATTACCAGATGGCAAAAGGCATACATAACAATATTATTAACAGAAAAAAAGACCATTCGACATTGTCAGAACACAGTACGCCCACCAATACTGGTCCTGGATACCAGTCCTGGATAACTCAATACTCCTGAAAGCAAGATTCTGACTTAAAATCATATCTCATGATGCGGGTAGAAGATGTTAAGAAGGGCATTAATCACTCACTTAAAGAGATAAATAAATTCAGGAGAACATTGCTAAACAGGTGGAAGCCCTTAAAGAGGAAGCACAAAATCCATCAAAGAATTACAGGAAAACACTGCTAAACAGGTAGAAGACCTTAAAGAGAAAGCACAAAAATCCCTTAAAGAATTACAGGAAAACAAAACCAAACAGGTGATGGAATTGAAAAAAACCATCCAAGATCAAAAAAGGGAAGTAGAAACAATAAAGAAAACCCAAAGGGAGACAACTCTGGAGACAGAAATCCTAGGAAAGGAATCAGAAACCATGAATGTGAGCATCAGCAACAGAATATAAGAGATGGAGGAGATAATCTCAGGTGCAGAAGATTACATAGAAAACATGGACGCAACAATCAAAGAAAATGGAAAATGTAAAAAGATCCTAACCCAAAACATCCAGGAAATTCAGGACACAATGAGAAGACCAAACCTACAGATAATAGGAATNGATGAGAATGAAGATTTTCAACTTAAAGGGACAGTAAATATCTTCAACAAAATTATAAAAGAAAACTTCCCTAAAGAGAGAGATGCACATGAACATACAAGAGGCCAACAGAACTCCAAATAGGCCGGAACAGAAAACAAATTCCTCCTGACACATAATAATCAGAACAATGAATGCACTAAATAGAGATAGAATATTGAAAGCAATAAGGGAAAAAGGTCAAGTAACATATAAAGGCAAACGTATTGCAATTACACCAGACTTCTCACCAGAGACTATGAAAGTCAGAAGATCCTGGACAGAAGTTATATAGACTCTAAGATAACACAAATGCCAGCCCAGTATTCCATGACAAAAACAAATTTTCAAAATATCTTTCCATGAATCTAGCCCTTCAAAGGATAATAAAGGGAAAACTCCTAAAGGAGGAGGGAAATGACACCCTAGCAGAAAGTAATCCTTCAACAAACCTAACAGAAGATAGCAACAAGAACAGAATCCCAACTCTAACAACAAAAATAAAAGGAGGCAACAATTATTTTCCTTAATATCTCTTTATATTAATGGACTTAATTCCCCAATAAAAAGACATAGACTAACACACTGGTTATCTAAAAAAGACCCAACATTTTGCTGCATACAGGAAACCCAACTCAGGAACAAAGACAGACACTACCTCAGAGTAAAAGGCTGGAAAACAATTTTCCAAGTAAATGGTCTGAAGAAACAAGCTGGAGTAGCCATTTTAATATCTAATAAAATTGACTTCCAACCCAAAGTTATCAAAACAGAAAAGGAGAGGCACTTCATTCTCATCAAAGGTAAAATCTTCCAAGATGAACTCTCAATTCTGAATATCTATGTTTCAAATGCAAGAGCAGCCACATTCATTAAGGAAACTTTAGTAAAGCTCAAAACACACATTGCACCTCACAGAATAGTAGTGGGAGATTTCAACACCCCACTCTCATCAATGGACAGATCCTGGAAACAGGAACTAAACAGAGACACAGTGAAACTATCAGAAGTTATGAAACAAATGGAATTAACAGATATCTACAGAACATTTTATCCTAAATCAAAAGGATATACCTTCTTCTCAGCACCTCATGGTACCTTTTCCAAAATTGACCATATAATCAATCACAAAACAGGCCTCAACAGATACAAAAATATTNAAATTATCCATGCATCCTATCAGATCAACACAGACTAAGGCATAAATAACAATAACAATAACAACATAAATAAGAGAAAGAGAACATTCACGTAGAAGCTGAACAACATTCTATACAATGATATCTTGATCAAGGAAGAAATAAAGAAAAATATTAAATACTTTTCAGAGTTTAATGAAAATGAAGCCACAACATACCCAAACCTATGGAACACAATGAAAGCAGTCCTAAGAGGAAAACTCATAGCTCTGAGTGCTGCCAAAAAGAAACTATAGAGAGCATACTCTAGCAGCTTGACAGCATACCTAAAAGCACTAGAACGAAAGGAAGGAAATTCACCCAAGAGGAGTAGGAGGCAGGCTTGTGCTTCTAGCTGCTTATGTAGCAGTAGCAGAAGATGACCTAGTTGGCCATCATTGGGAGGAGCTGCCCTTGGTCTTGGGAAGATTATATGCCCCAGTACAGAGGAATGCCAGGGCCAGGAAGTGGAAGTGGGTTGGTTAGGGAGCAGGGCAGGGGGGAAGGTATAGGGGACTTTCGGGATAGCATTTGAAATGTAAATGAAGAAAATATCTAATAAAAAGAAAAGAAAAATTAACTACAACTTTGTAATAATTTGGAAATATCCCAGTCCTCAATTGAGAACTTAGAGTGAAGAAAACAATTGTACAACCATTAAGAATTGGTAATTTATCATTTTAAAGTCTACTTTACAGGAATTCTGAACCAAGATTGGATTTATCACTTAAAAGGGTAGGCAAGGCAGAGCCAGGGTCACATCCCACCCAACCTGATTCCCAGAATAAGAAAAATATTACTAAATGGTTTTAAAAGAATTTTAATATCCATGTTCAGAAAAGACAAAGGTCCAAAAAGTTATTTTATGTATGAAATGAAGACATTGTATGTTAAAAACTCAAGTTTATTGCGTGCCACAAAATATTTTCTATATTTACAAATATAAAATCTTGTTTCTTCTGGCCTAGGTTGAAATTTGAGAACATAAAGCATTATGAACAAGAATATCAAGCTGTGAGGTCGTGTCTCATGCTTTTAATCCCTGTGCTGGGGAGGCAAAGCAGGTGAATCTCTGAGTTCAAGACCAACCTTGTCTACAGAATAAGTTCCAGGGTAGCTACATCTACACACACACACACACACACACACACACACACACATACACACATGGAGAAAGGAAGTAGAGAAGAAAATAATGAAAATAATGGTGAGATTCATTCTGTAAGTTCCATTTCTCTAGAGAATTGTGGCAAATATACACACCCCACCATTACCTCATGTATGTAGGGAGAGCACAGACTTATTTGTGCTTCCTTGACTTTTGAGAAAGAGAAATGGATCTTGTTTGCCAATAGATATATGCTTCTAAGAGAAGAACTTCCATCCCGTGAAGAATTGTGCAAGGTGAACATGTGATCCAATTCATGTCATCCAAGAGTCTCATTTGTGACATATGTATTTTCATGTGTATCAGTTGTCTGTGCATGCATGTTTGTATGTTTGCATGTTTATATTTAGATATCTGATGATGATTTTGGGAATCCATGTGGATTACTGTCCACCTTTATTTCTGCTTGAACTTTCATGTACATGTATGGTGTTTTGTATGCATTATTTCATGTATGTTTTGAGATGGTACAAATACACATGTACTCAGGCTAGAAAATACTATCTGGTATCTTCCCTTGTTGCTGTTTAGTTTACTGAGGCCAAGATCTCTTGCTTACCTTAGAGCTTGCCATTTCAGGCTCATCTATCTAGTCAGCTTGTCCACGAGACCTTTTGCCTCTGCCCTGTAAGTACAGGAATAATAGTCTAGCCACCATATATCCCCTCATTTCTTTGCATAGGTTCTGAGAATCTGAATTCAGGTCCCTGCATGTGAATGGCAAATACTTTATATACTCTTTCCACTCTACAATGCTTTTATTCAATTCGAAGAAGGGTGTCTCAATCAATTCCACAAATCATCTATTCAGCTACCTCTCAGGTAGCTGATACCATCTGGAGATGAAATTATAGACAGGCTTACATACACACTCAGCAACTGCCGGAGTTCAAGGGATCTGAACTTTGCTTCTCTTGCTCACATAGCAAGCTCTTTAACTGCCACCTATCCAGCACATTTTTGAATTGTTTAAATGTAGATTTAAGCAATGAAACCTAAAAACCTATACTTTGATTGGTGTCTTAGCATGAAATTCACAAATAAGAACAGCATATTTTCATCACAGGAAACTAATTTGCAGTGGGAGAAAATGGAAGTGATTAGAGTGTAGTGGATACTAGAGGTGAAGTACTTCTTGATATTTAAGTCACCTTCACTGACATTCTTGTGGCCTTAATTTATCCTCTATTCTTTCTGAATATGAATAAAGATTTTCTTGAAATATGTGAGGTCCCTGAGATAACATCTATTAATTCTAATGTAAGCTGAATTGATATTATTCTCAATCAACAAAATGTTGAAAAATTCAGATTCAACAGCATCAATTCATTATTCAGACCCCTGCATTTTCAAGCTTTTGATAGCTTCATACCATCAAATTTATTTGTTATACTGGGAAAGTAGGAATAGATACAATGAAGAGAAATGCCCAAATATTAAATTAACCATGGAAAAAAAATGCCATGACAAATAGGATGCATTTCTCATTCTTACATGTTGAGAAATCATAAACCAAATGCGTCCTGATTTCTGTGTGGTTATGTTGTTCCACTTAGTGGGATCTTAAGTGTCACTGGATCATGAAGACCATGAATGTTTAATGTCCTTATTTATATATATTAGCATAATGCTTTGCTGATGGGATGGGTGATGGGGGAAAACATAAGAAAATGAGGGTTTAGTGTCTACATCTACACAATTCATTGTTCTGTCTTTGTTTCCCAAGAGGATGCTGCATATAAAAACCAAAGATATTATTTTTTAAGATTATTCAGTGATACTGAAGGTTTGGGCTATACAGCTCCATCAAAGATAGGAACAAAAGTTTCCCTGTTCCTAGGTGACATAAAAAAGGAAGGAGTCAGTACAGAGAAAACATCACAACACTTCTCTGGGGGTTCTGGGTATAGGCAGACCCCAGGGAGATCAACATTTCCTCAAAGGAACAATAGAGAGCAAGGGAAACCTGAAGAGGTGCCCTGAGTTGGAATCTATTGAAACCTAAAAGAGGTTCATGTGGCAAAAAAATATAATAGTATTGATTAAATTGGAACTGATGTAATAATTCTGAGTTTATAACAAATGTTAAAAACCACATGAATTAGTCATGTTACACTATTGTATAAAATGCACATTTTCAGTAAACAGTCTTGGTGAAGCATTGTATCATCATGATTTCTCATCTTCAAATTCACTATATCTGAGAAACAACTCCTTTTGGCAGATGAATTGCATTTCACTCACTACTGAAATATAAATTCCTTGACAAATTCAATTGCAAACATTTCTTTTTCCTGCAAGAATAAATGTTGTGGCATATATTAAAAATTCATAGCATGTGACTATAAAGTTGCTACAACAAAAAAGTTAAACATTTGTAGTTGGCATTCAAACATGGCATACATAGCAGTGAAGCTCTTAGAAATTAAAGTGTAAATAGTACTAATTTTTCTGAGATTGTAAAGCAGAACTCTTCAGTATCTCCTAGCTTTAAAATTAGCATATGTGTCCTGGAGAGATTGCTTAGAGGTTAAGAACACTGATTGATTGTTCTTCCAGAGGACCCTGGTTCAATTTCTAGCACCTACATGGCAGCACAAAACTGTCTATAACTACAGTCCCATAGGATCTGACACATACATACAGACATCATATATCATACAAGTTGCAGGTAAATACCAAAACACATAAAATAGAAACAAATTAAATTAAAAAGGATAGTAAAATTGGCATAAGATATATTTTTAGATACCAATAAAAGCACCTAAGACATCACATATTAGTTATTTGATACTCCCACAAAGATGTTGAGGCAGGCTAGGTTAACTGTGTTAGCCAGATAAAATGAAGAACTGTATGAAGGCAACTGAGAATGTGCCTCAGACTACCTCCTTTTTGGGATCTCTGGATTGAAAAACAGACCTACAAGAGAGAGCATGTAGAATCTGAATGTATTTTTCTAATTCGAACATCAAACTTTTAATACAGAACAAACAAGAAAAGCCGGGTAGGATACATCCACAGAGTTACAGGACACAAAACAAAGGATTGTATACATCAAAAGATGGTGGGAGGACCAGACAGCCTAAGGAGGAAGCCAGGTGCAAGGCTAGTCAATAGTTAAACTGCACTTCTGTAGACTAGCCTTGAGCTATCCTGGCTCTGTTCTTTGTAATGCCTAATTAGTTTCACTGATCTTTACTAGAAGTAAATTTGAATGTTAATGAAAATGTAACCTTCTCACTGAATCCTACTGAATTCCAAACTCATCAACTTAAAGGATTTTTTTAGGACTTTGGAACACTGGTGGAAACTCACCTATGATAAAAACTCAATCTTTAAAGGTAGTTATAATACACCACACTAAAGTGGGGATAGGGTTTGAGTATATGGGTTATGATAATGCTAAGGTTTCCAGGAGGCTGATTTTCCTTGAAATTCCTTTGCCTCAGGACTGCTTCCAGATTTCCAAACCTGTAATTCAAGTCACTACTGAAGTGGGCATGACAAGAATGTGCACAGAGGAATAACTAACTAAATAAATAAACTTTAAGTAAGCAAATAAAGCAAACCATGGAATTCAAGGGATAAATTGACAGAATGTGCAGAATGGGGCTATGAAATCCACAGGGAAGAAAGTTGAACATCAATACGAAAAGGTAAATAGATGGGTAAGGTACTAGAAAAACATTGTCTTAGTCAAGGATTCTATTCCTGCACAAACATCATGACCAAGAAGCAATTGGGGAGGAAAGGGTTTATTCAGCTTACACTTTCCACATTGCTGTTGATCACCAAAGGATATCAGGACTGGAACTCAAGCAGGTCAGGAAGCAGGAGCTGATGTAGAGGCCATGGAGGGATGTTACTTGCTGGCTTGCTTCCCTTAGCTTGCTAAGCCTGCTGTCTTATAGAACCCAAGACTACCAGCCCAGGGATGGAACCACCCACAATAGCCCCTCTTGATCACTAATTGAGAAAATGCCTTACAGGTGGACCCCATGGAAGCACTTCCCCAACTGAAGCTCCTGTCTCTGTGATAACTCCATCTTGTGTCAAGTTGACACACAAAACCAGCCAGAGCAAACATCCTCCTCATAGGAGACTGCAAAAGAAGGTTGATGATAAAGGAGCAACATGAGTTAAAGAATGTGAAAAACATCATAAAAATCCAGATGTTTTACACTTAATTCAAAATCAGTGGTATTATCTTGGGTGAGAAGCTAGAGTGAAACTTGACAACTAGATGGTGAATGGAAGCAACCAAGACTTACAGCATTTATACTAACAATTGTACTCCATGTGTCTAAACCAGAAATGATGGCATCCTAATTGAATATAATAAATTAAAAGATTCCCTGGAAATTAAGCCTAAAGCAATACGATGCAACATAAAGTTGATAACACTTTTAGTTTGAAAATAGAGGATATATGTTTAATGAATATATCAAATATCTATAGAGATCACAAACACATAACACTAGAATGTTTCAAGTAAAATTAAAGAATGCTTAATAAAAAGAGGAATTTCTTTGAATATCCCGGTGGAGTGACTAATAAACGGAGGAGATGGGATCATCATTGCCCTGCATGTCTTCATGAGGTATTTCAAAACCCTCTGACATACTCAGGGATAAAAATAATCATGGCTCAAAAATTGAAAAATCTACCAAAATATTGATCAGAAAGACCAAAAGTTTGATTTCTTATAGCTACAGAAATACTGTGATCAGAAAAATACTGATGAGTCTACCTACAAGTAGATTTTATTCAACCAACTGATGAATAAAAACATGTCATCAAAGAAATAAGGGGGTATTAGACAGATAGCTACATATGGAACTTCATAGTAGTGCTAAGGTAGAAAACCCACATTGTGATAATAACAGAGATACATTAATAGGGCCATTATTTTAAGTCTTGTTTTACTTTTAATAATTTCTTTGGTTTTTGAAATTATGATATAATAATATCACTTCCTGTATTCTCCTCCAAACATGTCTTTCATCTTTTTTCAAAATCCTGGCTTGTTTTCCATTAATTGCTGTTAGATGCACAAATTGCTAAACATGCCACTTGGAGAGAATACATACCATCCTTTCTTCCTTTCTTTCTATCCCCTTCCTGTTTTTACTTTCCTAGCTTGCAGTAAGTTTAGTAAGAAGATTCTTATGTATGCAATTTGTGATAAAGAAAGTGAATATCTATGGGATGATCTACATTTTGTATTACTGCATGACAAATTACCATGGATGTACTGTTGCTTAAAATGTGCATCTGCATTTCCTCTGGGTCAGATAGTTATACATAAATCAGTGTGAATCTCATTCATACCCAAAATGTTAGGAAGTTCAAGACTGATTTACTGAGGAGAATGACCTAAGGAAGTTGTCTCTTCTACTAGGAAGGTTAATGACACCTTTCATTCCAAAGCAGCTTTAAAACTAGTCTCCTTGCCATGCTCCCAACCCCCACCATCCTGCTTCTAGAAGCTATTGACCAGAGGTCAGTGAACGCCCTATAAGTTGCCTGTGATTACTAGAAACCACCCAAAGATCTTTCCTTGTGGCATCTCTAACAACCATTGAATCAAGCCATGAAAAGTTTCTCCAGTGTTGGTCTGCTGAGGAAATCTAATGTGACTCTATTGAAAAAATACAGTCTATCACCTTTGTGTATTTAAAGAAATAAAATAAATCTTAAGTCTATAATCAAAACTTAGAAAGAACGTGTAACAGAATGTTATATCACAGCATTCTGTTCTTTTAAGGTTCACTGTTCTATATACGTAAAAATTCCAGGTACAGCAGGCATGGTTACCTCTAAGATCAACAGTGTCTTACTATATATTGTGTTGTTTACTGAAATTAGATATACAATATTGGAATTGCTGTGTGATTATGTCTTCTAGAAGTATCAGTAGCTACAACCAATCAAGTCTTACTTATCTCACTGCCCAAGCAAGAGCTGAACAAGGATGAACCCAATGGACTTGACAAAATTGATGAGGAGAAGTCCACAAGGCCTCAACTCTAAACAAAGAACGACAGTCAACTGAGTAAAGCTGGGAGTGGTAGGGGTCTGCTGGAGGGAAGAGTTCACCAATGTGTTTTCTGGTGCCAAAGAGTCATGTGTGAAAACTATGTAACATTATACAATGTGAGTAGATCATATTTAAGAATATATATGTTTACAAGTGTGTGCGCATGTGCACACACACACACATTAACCATTAACACACTAACCATTAGTAAAAACTGAGGCTATGATTTTGAAGGAGAGTAAGAAGTTTATGGTAGTGTTTTGTGGAAGGAAATAGGAGGGAAAAGGTAATAATAATTTCAAAAATAAAATTAAGAAACTTAAATTTCCTATTTAACCAGTAAGTTCACTATCTTCAATGCTACTGTATAAACAAAACAAAACAATCATTTTCCTAGTCAAACATCAGGTGGGTGGAAGCATTTATATGTTCTACTACTAAATTAAAAATATTAATAATAGGTTTGATGAATCAACAATTTCCACTGTCACAATGACTTAAGAGCCCTAGGCACTAGATATGGGTGACTTCAGAATTCACAGAAACTGGAAGACACAGGTTTGCTGCACACTCCTGAAAAAAAATTGAGGGACCAGAGCACACATGTAAGATGAAAAATAAGTTTAGAACGAACAAAACAAGGTTCATGGGAACTGAACAGTTGGATTGGCCAAAGTTTAGGTGAATGATAAGGATATAAATCAACTAAGGCAAATAATTTTATTTTAAGAAAGAACATTTGAATGATTGCAAAGAATATCAGAAATAATTAAAATTAATAAAAATACCAAAATTAGAGTAAGTAATTAATTTAAGGGCTAGATAATTTTCCACTGAATTTTACATATAGAGCCAGTCTAGCAATATGTTGGTCTGATTGTTTTATTTTAATATTTGGGTAATTATGTTGTCCTAACACTGTTGTTCTATAGTGGATTTATGTAGGTTAATACATGGAACATTTTAGATGTAAGAAAACTTGTAATGAGATACATACATAGGGATTTTGAAGTCAAGTAAATTATAATGATTGATAAACTGTGAAGTCTGCATTGTGTTTGGAAATACATGTGGTTGATAAGTCCCCAGGCCATGGGAGAACAAATTTTTCAAATAAAAAAGGTCCAATTTGGAAACAGAGATAATAGTGAAGATGTGAAGAATAGAAGTAATAAATATACAATTAGAAAACAAAAATAAAGTCCCATCTTTTAAATAATTTGGGAATTGGTATGAGATTGAAAGGATTACTTAAGTAGGTAAATGCTTTTATTTTCAAGGGACTAAACTTTGAGAGGGTTAACAACGTTCATTAGAAGAATATATTTCTACTTACAGTTGCTAGTCTTAACTGCCTCAAGCATAGTTAGTTCTAAAAATAGCCATTGTTTATGTACTTCAAAAAGGAAATAGAAATTTACATCCATTATCAGCCAGTATGTATTAATCAACAGCTGTGTGCTTGGCAGTGTAAGAGTGTACATTGGCACATAATTTAGTGGCAAGGCTAATTCCCTTCTGGTGAATAAGTGGAATAATGGATCAAGGTTGTATCTGCCAGAAACTCCAGTGGCTATAGAAAAATGTCTATTCAGTATTTATTGAGCACCAACCATGCATGATGCTCCAAAGAAAAGCGAACATGGTAATGTTCCAGAGAAAATGGAGGTGTTTCATCATCCAAAAGTCTCATTATAAAAGAAACAGAATTTTTCTAAAGTAACACACACATTACCAATGTTTCCTGCAGTTAAATGAACTTCTCCGAAGGATTCATCATTCTATGTTGCAAACTTTAATTGAAACTCTCTTACACTGTTGAGATATATTTAAGAGCATGTGCTTTTGCAGCTATATAAAGAAATGTGAACCAGCAAGCATTTTAAGTCCCATTCATCAAGGTTAAGATGGCGAGAAAAATTCAATTTACCACAGGTGGAGAATCGTCTCCATAACCTGAGTAGATATAAAACTAGGAAAAGAAGAACCAGCCTTAGCACTCATGGCGAACACTGCTGCTCTGCCACAAGGGCAGGGGTGATAAGCTGTCCTTCAGGGGACTGGAGGACATAGGACTGCCACACCCCTGACCACATAGGACCCTATTTTCAGAGAATTCTGTCTGGAGAGAAAAAACATGGGAATTGTCCTAGAATTATAAACCTAAATTAAAGAGTGAAAGTTCAACATATACCTGATCACAGTGCAGTGCATTTTGATAGTTTATGGAACACCTTACAGGCAATAATTTTCTAATACCATTGTAACATATCCATGGTTATTATCCTAGTGCTACTAATAGAGAATGTTAAGATAATGGAAACTTGTTTATATTTATAATTCCCTAGTCATTTTAAAGGGTTCATTTCACGTTTGTAGAACTTGATAATGCATTCTTTTTTCTTCTCTGTAAAGGACACTTGTACAACTATTTAAAAGCATGACCCATGATTGCAAATGGATTGCCTATGACTCTATAGGCCATGTGTAGAAGGCATCAGTAGGTTGTGAGTAGACAACACAGCCTTTTCATTTCCATTGAAGAAAAGAAACTTGTTATATAATTTAGCAACCAATTAGGTAAGGATGAATTAAGGAACAAAGGTAGTTCCTCCTCTAGCTTAGTTCTAATGTTTAGAAGAAAGTCCCAGGAGGCATCATCAGAGAGATTAACCTCTAAAATATTCACAGCAAGATTTTCAGTTGTATGTATATGAAAGTAGTTTATTTAATACTGTAAGTCAATGGTCACAGAAGTTATATTCCATTATCTATACATCTGTAATCCTTGGTTTCTTTCTTTCTTTCTTTCTTTCTTTCTTTCTTTCTTTCTTTCTTTCTTTCTTTCTTTCTTTCTTTCATTTTTTTTTCTTTTTTCGAGACAGGGTTTCTCTGTGTAACCCTGGCTGTCCTGAAACTAACTCTGTAGACCAGGCTGGCCTCAAACTCAGAAATCCGCCTGCCTCTGCCTCCCAAGTGATAGGATTAAAGACATGCGCCACCACTGCCCAGCAAAGCCTTGGTTTCTTATACAAACATCATGAATGGCAAAATGTATAAAATCTTGAATGAAAACTGAAATCCATCTGTCTTTAATCATTAATCTCAGTTCATATATGTCAATAATTTGTATTAGTAAAAATATGTTGACTCAATATTTAAATATTTACCACCTGTCTACCCTGTACCCTATACATAAATATCCACCTACCAATGTTCATCATCTGCTTTCACCCCCAAAGTTCTTAAATATGTAATTCTAAAGTAGAATCCTCAATCAGATTTCAAAGTCTCTTCCAATACTCCTTAATGATAACTATATTTATAAGACAGTTCACTAATGCTCAAATATCTATACAGTTAGTATTGAGGAAAGCACATCATTGGATATTATAAAGTATAATAAAATAATATGAGCAGAGATACATTTCTGATGGCTTAAATATGATTGAACAAAATAATGCTAAAAATAAAAAAGACTAGTAAAAAATCATGTGAAGGTGAATGGATTTTTGACTATCAGACAAGATAAAAATAAACTGTGAATCAGGAAAAAAATTAAAACATATATGAAGGAAAATCAACAATCCAAGTTAATGTTTATGAGATGATGAAGAAAACTTCTCTAAAAGACATGAAACACGTGAGGCAAAACTTAAGTATCCTGTGTTTGCTGCTTGATGAGTGGTTTCTGCACAGTTATGTAACTGGTTCCAGACAGAAAGGAATGCTCTCTCTGATAATAAAGGTCAAAGGAAGAGTCTAGGGAGAGTAGGTAAAGTGAAATTTATATTAGCATATTGAAGAATAAAACACTGCATACAAAAAGACATGAAGGCCATCAGAGTTAGTACTGATTATGACATACATTTTTTTTTTTTTTTTTTTTTTGAGACAGGGTTTCTCTTTATAGCCCTGGCTGTCCTGAAACTCACTTTGTATACCAGGCTGGCCTCATACTCAGAAATCTGCCTGCCTCTGCCTCCAGAGTGCTGGAATTAAAGGTGTGCACCACCACGTATAACATACATTTTAATCATTTAATTCTGTCCTGAAGTGTATAGGAGACAGAATTTATAAAATTCAAAATTTAAAAAGTTCCTGCTATTAAAGGCATTTTTTTCAAAATCGAAATAATTTCTATATAAAATAGCTAGAATAATATACAAAACAAGATGGCAGAGCTGTAAATATTTTAAATTCCTGAAAATCACATACACAAAGATGCCTCTCATAGCACTCAGCAAACGCTAAAAACAAGAAGAAACTCAGACGAAGGTATACAGTGCAGCGTACTCCAGTCATTTGTGTGGGCAACAAAGATAAAAATATTTATGCTTCCAGAGAACAAACACACTTCGAAGGAAAGTATGAACTTCATATTTCCCATCAGAAACAAGGCAAGTGCAAAGAGAAGCCAAACTTAAAGCATCATACAAAATAAAACTATTAACCAATAATACTTCACATAGCAAAACGAAAAAAATACCTTAAAATTTAGAGGAAATGTAGTGTTATTTTACATATAAAAGCTGAACATTTTCAGACTATATGGCAGAAGATGTAAAGAATAATATTCATATAATGAAAAATGATACCAGAAGAAAATGAAATTCTACATAAAGATTCAAAGAACACTAGATAAGCTAATCACTTGGGAATATGTTTTGGATTTTCATCATATAAATCACTTTAAAAGATAATAGTTATTTTAAAATACTACTTTTGAACCCATAAAATTATGTGAATACTTGAACAAAATTAGTATATCATATGTTGAGAACATCAACAGTTTTTCTACAATTTCTAGCAATAGTGTATATGCAGCTCTACCATATGCGTCTAATACATGTACGAAACCTTATTTGGTTATGGAGTAGGTACCACCAACTTAAAAATATACAACTCATTAAATATGCATTTTATAATCATAAATGAAGTAATTTGAGTATCAGTAAAAGAAAAATATCTTGATTATTCCCAAATATTTGGAAAGAGTGCTCTACATTTTAAAATAACATACAGGTCAAAACATAAGGAAGAAGTAAATAAAAATGTACACTAAGGTGAAGGAAACACACAAGAAAACCACAGGAAAAAAATATATAGGGTAAGAAACAGCTCTGTATATTTACAAAAAACCTTAGGTGGTAATCCCAGGTCCCCACTCCACAAACTAGAAAAGGGAGAACACATAAAATCTTGACTAGGTGCAGAAGAAATGTCACAATGCAAACAAATGACATGCCCACAAAGCCTTGCTAGAAAACAATCATTGAAATAAAGGGCCTTTCCAAAAACTTAACGAACTTTCATCCTGATTGGTCAGGGAAAAGGACAGGATAAAATCAAATAATCTAAAAGAATTTCTGTCATCACTGCATAGAGTTACATAAAGGAAGACAGACAGACAGACAGACAGACAGACAGACAGACAGAGACAGAGACAAAGACACAGAGAGAGGGAAAAAGGGAGGGAGGGAGAGAGAGAGACAGAGAGAGAGAGAGAGAGAGAGAGAGAGAGAGAGAGAGAGAGAGAGTCATTAACAGTGTCCAAGAAATACAGAAGGAATAAAATATTTGAACAATAAAACTTCTAATCCCCATCAGCGACAGATTATTCCCATAGCTCTTCNCATAGAGTTACATAAAGGAAGACAGACAGACAGACAGACAGACAGACAGACAGACAGAGACAGAGACAAAGACACAGAGAGAGGGAAAAAGGGAGAGAGAGAGAGAGAGAGAGAGAGAGAGAGAGAGAGAGAGAGAGAGAGAGAGAGAGAGAGAGAGAATCATTAACAGTGTCCAAGAAATACAGAAGGAATAAAATATTTGAACAATAAAACTTCTAATCCCCATCAGCGACAGATTATTCCCATAGCTCTTCAGAATTGAAGTCTTTTATTTTTTAAATATTTAGTTACGCAGAAAAGGTAACTTCACTTGATTTAAGATTTACTCTACACAGAACAAATGAAGAAGTGCTAAAAGGCCCCTCAACTCCAACAGGCTAATGTTGGAGAGATGATTTTATGCACTGTGTAAAGATTGTCTCTGTAGTTCACAAATGTTGGTTTTTGAATCAGCAAAGGACTGATTATAGGCTGGACTTTGGTATTGTTAAGCATCACCTGACTCAATGTTTTGTAAACACTCCCTCTCTCACCCACTGATTGGTTTAACGGACAGATTAACCAACGGGATAGAATCCAAGACCCAGATAAAAACCCACACACCTATAGACACTTGATCTTTGACAAAGAAGTCAGAACCATGCATTGGGAAAGAGGAAGCAGAGATGAATGCATAGACACATGCTTTTGACTTACACTTACAATGATACTTTTGAAAAGTTCAGTCTGGTTAATAAGAGAAAGAACAGCTTTTAGGTTGTTTTATTTTTCCCCAAAATGATTCGTAAATATATCTACATATGTATATGACAGAATGCAGAGAAGAAATGAAAGAAAAGAAATCTCAAGGTTCTATGCCAGGGGAATGCCAGGGCCAGGAAACAGGAGTTGGTGGGTCGGGGAGCAGGGGGAAGGGGGAGAGGATAGGGGATTTTTGGAGGGGAAACTAGGAAAGGGGATAACATTTTAAATGTAAATAAAGAAAAGATCTAATACAAAAGAAAAAAGAAAAAGACATCTTATTTTAAAGCTCATTTCATATATTAAAATTAATATAAATCATATAGCTCATATAAAGCCTAAGTCATGAACTTAAACACAAAAAATTCTTTTTTACTTTGATGATAAAATATCTTCTATATGAGACCATAAGCACAACCCATAACAGGAAACACTGATACATTCATAAAACATCTTATTAAAATTTAAATGTCTATTCTTTAAAAGAAAAAGGAAAAACAAAAAGCCATGCAATTGGGGTAAACCTTCAGAGCACATATCTAGGTGTGGAGTTGTATCCAGAAACAGAGAGTTCAAGACCTAGTGGTAAGAAAGGAAACATACACCCCAGATGCTCACCATAGAGATCTGCAGACAGTGTGCAACCACATGACAATATGCTCTGCCGACTGTCATTTACCAGTACTAATCAAAGACCAGGATGCTGAAACCATAGCGTACTACTGAAGCTTAGTTATTGGAAAGGCGCAAGTTAAAAAATAAGGACCATATCAAGGATCAGTGATGAAAGATATATATATATATTACATATAGAAATACTAAATGGCACAACTACATTTTACAAGCTTGGAGGTATCTTAAGAGATGATTCACACACTCAAATTAAAATTCATCATTTTATATAAGAGTCACTTTGCCTTAACAAAAATGTTCACTCCTTTGATGGTTACAGAATTTTTATGTCCATTAACAACACCTAGAAACAAACAAACAAACAAAAACAAAACAAACAAACAAACAAACAAAAAACCCAATAGTCCACCATTCAATCAATGAGTAAATACTACAGGCTCCCTAAAGGATGCGACTCGCAATAGAAAGGAGCCTCTTTTTAATGGGCTAGTGGTCTGATGCACCTCCAAATAATTACATGCACTGAATTGAAAGGCTGCACTCAAACTGCAGAATTTTGTTTATGCGAAATTTGATGTCATGCAAAATCATACATAATTACAAAAACACAATAATAATTTCCCTGGAGACTATGTCAGCTAAAGAGGCATAGGAGTTAAAGATTTAAAAAACAATCTTCTGAGGAGAAAGAGTTCAGGAATCTGCTCATTATCATGTTACTACTGATGCTTAGGAATGTTCTTGTAAAAACATCAAATTTCAGCAACAGTCAAGTGCAATTTTACTTTAACAAAGCTGTTGAAATTAAGAAAGTATTAACAACCAGCCAAGATATGTGTTACAATTTCAAAAGTTAGTCACTTCAGGCCTAACATCTTTCTTTGGAAAATTTGAAGTATTTGATGGTCTAGTACGTCAGGTATATTGATATAAAGGGAAAATTTGATAGATAAAAGAAAGGGACAGTGAAGAAAACAAGCAATTACGGATTTCTGACTCAGGATGTGTAGGCTGGGTCTCAGGTATCTTCAGTGTATTCCATTGTAAAGCTTGTTCTTTATATTTGGATTTTTAAAAAAAGTCTTGATGCATTAGGAAAACCTACTTCATTACTATTTAAGAAGAGAGCTTAGTTAGGCTAAGGGACTGCTCAGTGGATATGCTTATGTGACATATGAGTGAAGATGGGAGCTTGATATGGCTGTGAGAAGTTCTGCCAGTACCTGACCAATACAGATGCAGATACTCACAGCCAGCCATAGGTCTGAGCCTGGGGACTCCACTGGAAAATCTAGGGGAAGGACTGAAGGAGTTGAAGAAAAATAGCAACTGACTGGACCACCCAGAGGCTCCAGGAACTAAACCACCCACCAGAGTACACATGGAGGGATCCAAGGCTCCAGATATATATGTAGCAAAGGATGGCTTATCTGACATCAATGGGAGGGGGGAAGGCTTGATGCCTCAGCATAGAGGGGATGCTAGGGGAGAAGGTGGGTGAGTGGAGGAACATCCTCATAGAGGTAAAGGGGACCGGGAAAAGAAGGGATGGGATGGGGAGATTGTGGAGCGGTGACTGGATGGAGGATATCATTTGAAGTGTAAATGAAATAAAGTGATTTTTAAAAAAAGAGTGAGGATCAGAAAATATGTTATCCCAGCATTCCTAAAGTGAGATGGAGGGTAGAAAAGGAAGTGTCACCCGAAGCTGAAATTCCAACTAGCCCAGCAAAAAGAGTTATGACTAACAGGAGACCACGTCTCAAGCAAGGTTGCAGGTGACTGACAACCGTCAAATTATCCTCTGATACCTATATTCAGATAGTAGAATGTGTGCATCTGTATTCACACACATAAGCACACACACACACACACACACACACACACACACACAGATTTTTTTTTCCTTTTTTGTAATGGAGCTTACACCTACCAAATATTGTTAAAGTGTATAAATAGACAAATGGGGAAGGAAGATAAATAGTATCCAGGACAAACTATTAATTTTGAATCTTACCTCAGAAATCTTGTTTACAAATGTGAAAGTCTAGAACTAAACTAAGCCACGGCTCCTCAAGCTGGCATTCGCACCTGCAAAGCTTCTTTCACAAGATGAAAAAAAACATTTATGTAATCCCAAAACCTGAGTTATTTCCTCAGTTAATGGAGAGTCATGTAAACACTGCTTTAATGGGGCAAATAATTGCATTAAGCAATTCTGTGGCTTGAGTCATCTGTACCAAGAACATTAAAAATATCACAATGAAGAAGAGCATCAGAAGAAAACCTTTGGGCACCGAAGATGCAGGGAACACTGAATAAATAGGGCATCTCCACGGGGATTTATATGCTGGCAAATCTGTTCGCTTAGCTCCCATGAGAAGCATACAAGTGAAGGCTAGAACTTAGTGAAAAGTGATAAAACCAACTTCACATCTACGATGATTGGTTCTATAAATGAGAACAGTTACGTAATTGCAAGGGATGAAAACTTAATAAAGAACCAGTTATACTGCATTTAAATTTTTTTCTTAACCTGTTTGTATATGTGTGCATGTATATATGAATATGTGTGTGCTGTGAAAGTGTGTGTGTGTGTGTGTGTGTGTGTGTGTGTGAGAGAGAGAGAGAGAGAGAGAGAGAGAGAGAGAGAGAGAGAGAGAGAGAGAGAGAGAGAGAGAGAGAGAGAGAGAGAGAGAGAGAGAGAGTATGTTGGATGGTAAATATATCATAGCACGTTTAGATCAGAGAAAACCCTTTTAGAGACTGCTCTACCTTGCCACCTTTTATTGGGGCAATATCTCACAATTTCTGCTGCCCTGATGTATATTCCAGGTTATCTGGTCCATAAGTTCCTGGGTGACTCTCATGTCTCACCTCCCATCCTTACCATAGGAATTCTGGAAAATCCATACATGCTTCTGCACCTGCATTTTCATGTGAGTTTTGGGAACCAAACCCCTTGATGTGAGGTTTACACAACTAGTAATTTTGCCTACTGAGCATTGTCCCAGAATTCCTGGTACTATTTTTGATTAATATGTTTCTGTGTGACAATTTCACAACATTTTAATCTCACTGAAATTGGTTAGGTAAGTGGGAACTTTGTCTATTGAAGAGTTTAATGGTTTCTATGCTTTAACAGCATAGTAAAATACAAGTATTATCAGAACAATGGGGAATCTGATACCTTAGAACTGCAGTCAATTAGAAGTCTTTCCAGGAATTGTTATACAAAGGAGAAAGATTTCAAAGAAAAACTAAAATATTAGCAAAAGTTATGATAGCTCAGTGATTTGGGATTTAAGTATGGGAGCCTGAGGAATTCTCTCCTCTTAGTTTTGTTTTGTCCATTTTATTAACAGAGAGAGAGAGAGAGAGAGAGAGAGAGAGAGAGAGAGAGAGAGAGAGAGAGAGAGAAGGGGGGCTCAAAATTGTATGGGTTGGAAAGTAGAAAGAATCTAGGAGCAGTTGGGAGAGAGGAAACATGATCAAAATATATTGAGTGAACTTTATTCAATAAATTAAATTAATATTGAACAAAAAAGAAAAAGTGCCTGTAGCCGACGAACTCAGAGGGCAAAAGAGGCAAAATCCTGAGAGTAGGGCTGATATGGTTGTACAGTGTGGCCTGAGTGTGAGCCTGCTGGGTCATACAGTAAGGCCTTAGATCCGAAGAACTGATGGAACACATCCTTCACAGCATATCTGAACATGACATGCATGAAGCTAGGCAAGACCTAAAATTAAGAGAGGACTGAAAATGGGTGTAGCAAAAGTTGAAATACATATACACACATACAATACACATAAATAAGTGCATACATACATTGTGAAGGGAAAAGTACAGAATTTAGTTTGCAAAAATTATTTGGAAAAAAAAAAACTGATTTTGACTTCTATATTTAGACCTGTATTTTCTAACACAGGGACAACTAAGTGTTGCTTCATTTATGTATTTTTCTATACACAGAGAATCATGTCAAATGATCTTTCTATGGCTATAACAAAAGGAAGCTACCACTATGAAGCATTGCTTCCAATGCTCTTAGAAGCAGATATTCACTCTGCCTGATCATACATTTGTAGGTCAGGCGTTAGGTTTGCTGGAGTCTTTTTAAATGTGTGAGGTGCTGTGCACGTGTGTGATTTATCAGTTATAGAGAGCTACCTGACATAAGACATTACAAATCCTAACCATTAATGTTATCTCAGTTCACACAGCTGATACTGACAGCCAGCAACTAAGAAAGTGGCAAACTCCCTAAGAATTAAAAGGAAAAAATTAGTTGTCAATTTAGGTCTTTCTTTTCAACTGTGCATATACTACAAAAAGAGACCAAGAAGAGATGATACCGTGTTTTAACAAAAGGCTTGCAAATATGAGAATTTTATACATAAATAAGCTTATCATTAAACCACCCCACACTTTATTTTTCCTTCTTTGAGAGGTATGATGGTAACAATATTACTCCTAAAGAGAATGAAATATAGTAGGATAGATGAACAGACTTCAAAAGTCTTATATATATTAATATCATTACTAACCTAATTACAGAAATCCTCTGTTATGAAAGAAAGACATGATATCAATAATGTAAGTGCTTCCTGACTTTTAGTTAGCTTTGCCACACCCTAACTTTTGTCCCAAGAGCTTTCTACAGGACAGCTCTTTTAATATATTCATCATTCTTTAGTAGAAATTTTACAATCAAGGACTCATGTACATTAAACTCATACATGTAGGTCATACTCAAAATTCTCAGCTACTTCAATCTTTTTAAACAGAAGAAACAGAAACACTTAAATTCATAATCTGAATTATTCAATGACATTAGCTTTGTACAAATTACATTAAAATCATGAGAAAAATATATTTTCATGGAAAAGATATACAGTATTAAATATTAAGTAATTAAATTATTAGTCTTTCATTGACATAATATTAGAGTAGAAATAAACTAAATGTCAGATGTCATGTTTTGCAGTCATTCATCATAGGAGTCCTGTTCCCGAATTAAAATTATCCTTATCCTGAATATTTAAGAAACATTTTACTTATGAGTATAAGTACATACCTCAGCATATGAATGTGCATTATGTGTGCACAGGTAACCAAGAAGAAAATAGAAGAAGACATTAGAACTCTTGGACCTGAATTTACAGATAGTTTTAAGCCACCATATGGGTCCTGTGAATTGACCTTGAGCTACTCTGAAGGTCAGCCAGTGCTTTCAACTACTGAGTCATCTTTCTGCCACAATTTTACAAACAAAAAGGAAAAAAAAAATATGGAAACTCTGCATGACAGATTTATGTTATCTGCTGTCTGAATACACTAAGACATTAGTTTTGCCTATAAAAGGAACAAGTTTGGTAAATAAGGCATCATTATTTTTTTTTTTTTTTTTTTTAGGAATTATTTTATTATTTTCTTTATTTACATTTCAAATGCTATCCCGAAAGATTCCCATACCCCTCCCCCCACCTCTGTTCCCCTACCCACCCACTC
>NC_034594.1:13076916-13110251 GCF_900095145.1 Mus pahari | reverse complement strand
CCAGCTGCGGGTCCCCTCACCAGTCCGCTCTTTCCCCGGCAGTGCAGCGGTGCAAAGCTCATTATTTTTTTAACAAGGGCTTCGTGACATGAGGCCAAGGTTAGCATGACTTTATTTTGTTTAAGACATTCCATACTAATGACCCAGCTCACCCCAGAGTGGCCACTCTTGAAACCAGCATCAGTATACAGCATTTGCTGTTTGTGGCATCATTACTCTTCTTCAGAGATAGAGTTGCTGAGGCTTAGAGAGGCCACAACACCAGACAGCAAAAGATAAAACAGAAGCCCTAAGCTCTAAAGAAGAACTTGACAATCTTTTTTTTTTTTTTTTAACTGTAAAATGGTTCTTCCACTAAAAGAGAAGGAAGGCAGTATGACATAGTACTGTGTGTTTTTGTTTCGCTCTGAGTGACTGATAAAAATACAATTCTGAAAATTCAGGACAAAACATTATTGATTGGCAATTAAGTAAAATATCATTTTGTGAGACAACATCCAGGCTGAAATAATGGAAGCTTCTGGCATTACCCTCTATTCTAATGTCTTCTTTTTTAAGTCCATCCAAATGGAAAGACCTAGATGTGAATCAAGACTGGCTTCATTATAATGAAAATATTCGTGGTGAACTGCAAACACATCTTTTAAAGCAAGCATGATAGTCATCCTTAAATGCTGACTGCAGTTTTCAATATTGCAATCTGACCATCAACCCAAGAGACACACATATAGCACATTTTTATATTGTGTTTTGTATTATTACTTTCTCTGGGGACAATAACCATAAATAAAGTTGCCCATAGATTTCTGTGAGACATATTAGGTCTTCATGCTCAGCCATTGCAGCCTGAGAACACTTACAAGCATTATTCTGTTGTTTGTGTGTTCTGTAATGCTGAGATTTGCATTTGTCAGTGGGGCTACAACCAAAGGCATATGTTCCTTGCAGATCAAGTGCCCTTTTGAGCCCTGAGAGCATGCAGGGCACACCAAACAACATCACCTCCACTCATTGATTGCCTCCCCCTTTGTGTCTGCCCTTTTCACCGTATGTGTTTAAAGCGCTCTGGCAAAGGTTAAGAATGACTTCAAAATTGCTAAAATTGATGGACATTTTTCTGTTCTTATCTTACTTGACTGCTCTGTAAAGACTTGAACTCTAAATATCAGTATCCTCATGAGACTGAGTGTGACCTTCTTAAATTCTGTAAGTGACCTTGTTTATCCCATTGACTTCAAGCACCACATAATAAATGTCAATTGGAACCTGAATCCTATGCAGTAAGCCCAAGCACTTTATAACGCCCTGCAAGACATTGTAAAAGTCCAAACTTTCTACGTAAGAAGAGTTCTCAGTGACATGATTCTCATCCACCATGCAACCCAGTGTTACTTTCAACCAATAATTTCTATCAGTGAAGAGGTATTTGCTCACAAATCTTTTAGTCTATGATCCAAGCCTATACTATATCATGAAGATACCCTCCTTTTGGAATTCTCTGTTCTTTAGTGGAAATTTGTTCTATTTATAAATTGTCCTCAATTTGTAAACTGTTTTAAATGTTCCTCATCACATGCTTTTGGGGACTATACCAGCTACATACTAATATATACATATACGTGATTGACAATCAGCTTCCCTCCTTCTAAATCCACCAATTGTGTAAAGACAAAGGCTAGAAGGATTTCTTGGTTACTTTTACTATGTAGCTTAATACTATATAGAGATATTGAATAATTTAAAAGCCTTTACTATGCTTAATATTAGCACTGATACTGGACTCATAAATAATTATATGTATACATCAATCATGTAATTTATAAAGGAACAAGTTTAATTACAATAGCATTGTATATAAGATTAGTCTATTACAAACACTTTTTTCTTTTATTGTTTTCTTTACAACTGTGCTTCTCTTTACTGTATAAATTTGACTTTTTTAGTGGAAAAGTGTTCATGACTTCCTTCCCATTCATAGCAACCATCTAATGAGCTTACATTTCTTTACAGACCTCTTGCAAATAAATGGTTCCTGGGAAGCATTTGTCTTTTACACATGTTGAGGTTTTCTGTTCCTTACAAGGTCTCAGAAAATTCTCTCACCTCTATTTTTTTTTTTTTACATGAAGTTTACAGAAGTAAAGTGTTAATGGGTGATCATTCAAGAAGGACACTTTCTAATATCTTCTTTAGAACCATGGCTTTGTTAAGCAGAGATGCAAAACCTAGCATAAACAGCAAGCAAGTTTGCACCATCCATGTCTGAAAGGCCAATTAACGAGAGAAGGAAAGAAGATTTACTCAAAATGACTGCATTGAGAGGAAGAGAAAATAATGACCTCCAGTGACACTCAAATCTATCTCTAAAGTCAAGTCTGGATTTAGAGTCTTGAGATAAAGCTTGGGTTTTGGTACAGACAAGAGGTATACATAGCAAAGCAGTCTGGGGCAAGATGGGGTCTAGTCTATAACTGTGTTTGTTCTAGACTGTCATCCATTGTGGTCTTTTAAGTCACAATTGCGTGAAATATCTTCCTGGAAGACAAACTGCCACTCTCCTTGGCACCATGACCCACCCTCTTCCCTCTCCATCATGAGATTGTTTAGGAAGTTACAGTTTCTCAGATTCCATTTTCTCCATTTCTAAACCAAAAAGCTATTGGGGCGTTCCTCTGTGAATGCATTCACTGCATTCCTTAGGGTGTGTTTAATTGGCAATCCATGTTCTTTGAGTAATCAGCCAAAGGACAGAGCTTTTTACACTGTTGGATATGTAGAGAATGAGAGAAAACTATAATAAGGTGAGGTAAACAGTGGATTTTAAGAAAATAATTACCTCATCACAGAAACATTTTACTTGATGCAGTTTAGATTAGGGGCCTGGTATTCAAGAGTCTCCTTTCCATTAAACAATTTCAGATTCCAGAGCTAAGGGATTCATGCTTAATCAAAGTATTTGAGTGTAGAGAGAATATCTTGTGTATTGTATGGATGTATCACTGGTCAATTTAAAAGGCGTTGGCTTATGTCTCAGGCAGGCAGTGAGAGTTGGGATATCCAGGAGGAGAAAAACATTTTGTGAGGCAAGTGGTAGATTTCCCTGTGTAAGATGTAACAAGACAGACACATGGTACCTGAGGAGGAGTAACCGCCCACATGAAAGAATGCAGATTTAAATAAGTGGAATATTTTAAGTTATGATCTATACTGGGAAGAGCCTAGCTAGATGGCCCATGTATCTGTAAATATATTTTGATTCTGAGTCTTATTTCTGGGAGCATGGGGCTGGGAGGAGGCAGAACCAGGTCCAACTTCTCCTTTTGAGAATAGTGACATATTTGGGTTTCTGAGTTCAAGGCCAGCCTGGTCTACAGAGTGAGTTCCAGGACAGCCAAGGCTACACAGAGAAACCCTGTCTCAAAAAAACAAAACAAAACAAACAAATAAACAAACAAACAAATAGTGATGTATATCCTGGAGGTACTTTTTAAAATAGGGGCAAATAGCTTAAATTTGAAAGTTTTGTATCTATTTACCTGGCACAAATATACCATGGTATAAAATGTTGTATAATGTAAGGGCTGAAACAATTTTAGAAGAAAGTACTTCCAAAACAGGAAACATCATCTTCTTATTAAAGGATTTCTGGTACAAATAAAGCTATCTTTGTCTTTCACAAGGCACAATTTTAGTTTCCATAAATTTCAATATTAAGTAGCATTCTGAGTATGGTTTCTGTAAAGTCCATCATCCACTCATCTATGAGATCATTTGTTGATTTATTCATTTATTCAATTATGCAGACATTTCGTATTTACTGTCTGCCAGAAGCCAAGGTCCATGCTAGGAGTCTCTTAATCGACACCAGCATATTGCTAACACTAAAATGAGACTGTCTTATGACCCAAATTTTGTAGGTTTCAAAACTTTTATTCATTTATTAATGCCTCTGTGAATATAATACCCAATCATTAATTCCCAGAATTTAATTGCTTCATCGCTAACCATTACATCTGGTCTCTTTTCCTGGGGCAGAGAAAATCAGGGGTTTATATGAGTCCTTGCTCAGCTCCTTATTTTCTGTATTTCTTTCTTTTATTTCCTTCCCCTCCTTCCTCTTCTCCTAGTCTGTCTCTCTCGCCTACCTTCTCCCCTCTTTAGAGAAGGGGAGGCCTCCCATCAATATCAATATGCCTTGGAATATCAAGTTACAGTAGGACTAGGTACATCTTCATCTATTGAAGATAAAAAAGGCAGCCCAGTTAGAGGAAGGGGATCCAAATGTAGGCAACAGAGTCAGAAACATCCCCTCATCCTGCTGTTACAGGTCCCACATGAAGATCCCTGCTGTACAATTACTATATGTGCAGAGGGCTTATATTCATCCCATGCACACTCTCTAGAAGGTGATTCAGACTCTGCGAGCCCCTTTGGGTCCAGGTTAGCTGATTCCCTAGGTTCTTGTGGTGTCCTTGACATCTCTGAGTCCTTCAATCCTTCCTTCCCTTCTACCACAGGATTCCCTGAGATCTGGCTAATGTTTGAGTGTGATTCTCTGTATCTGTTTCCATCATTCGCTTGGTGAAGACTCTCAGATGACAGTTATGCTAGGTCCCTAATCCTGCACATTTCCACAGGGACTTTGTCCTCATCCCTCCCTCCATTCCAAGTCTTGACTGGTTACAGGAGATAGCCTTGTCAGATTCCATATCCCCTATTGCTAGACGTGTTAGCTAGTGTCACCCTCGGGGTGACTATATATTTCTTTGTGCATGTCTTCAGCTCTGGTATGAGAAAACTACAGATTGATGAAGTGTGTGTTACTTGGGGCAGTGCAATGACTGAATTCTTCAGTCTACTTCCATGTTGGCATAAGAACCAGTCCTAATATTCACTTCATAGTCTTTCTATTGATACTATGTATTAAAGGCATTTCATGCTTATTAAAAAGAGATGTTTAGGAACTAGATGCCATTTAACCTAAAAACTCAAAACATGATCTTTGCCATTCCCCCTTCTCTTCCACTCATATATGCATAACACACACACACATACACCACACACACACACACACACACACGCACACTTCCTTTTTCTGTCTTTCTTTGTCTTTTATTCCTTTTCTGTAAAAAGACAGGTTGCAGCTCTGTAGTCACTAGCTTATCCTCAATGTCAAGGTCTCTTGCTCTAGCTCTGCCTGGGTGCACAGACACCTAAGTTAGGCATAACTGGAAAAAATGTGCAAATAACATAGTCTCTTTAAAGACTAGAACAGTGACCAAGTAAACCATTATGGGATTAATTCGATGTTTCTTTCAACTTGATAAATTTAAGTTTTACAGGTTTTAAGTATATCTATAATACATATATTTAACACTGTGACAGCAATAATTTCTTCCAGATGAAAACAGTTTTGACAGACCAAATATTTCAACACTTTAAATCCATGTACCATCCATGTTTCTAAAAAATTATAGATGATCTTGAAATAAGTATATTCTTTGTATATGCATCATGGTTGTAATTGCTTCACACTATAATTTCCACGTAGTAAAATAACAGAGTTTCAGCCAATAACTTAATCCTTTACCGACATGAAAAATATGCTGTGCATGACTATTACCACATGATAAATGACATCTTTTTTATTCATGAAGTTGGATGCCAGGCCCAGCTGAAAAATGGGTATCATATTCAATGTATTTATTCTAAGCCTTGTTAAAACTACCCCATTTGCTAGAGAGGGATAAAATAACAACCACTTTTCTATGTTTTATGGATTAAAAGAGCAGGAAATAATGGCTTTACATTTTCTATGCTTACTGGTTTATTAAAAACCACACAACAAGGTATGTACTTGATTAAAGATTTATGGAAGATACACTGGACTCTATTCTAGGCAAATGTCATGATTTCCTGGGAGACTGCTCACACGATGGAGATTTTCTGACAGCATCCATCATGTACAGAGGGTAGAGCAAAACTACAGGCATGGAGAATAAATATAACACAGGAGCAGAATGAGCATGCCAATATGACCAGAATACAAAAGTCTAATTGTATTTTTGATGCACTGGTTGCAAATTGAAACAGCCATACAAAAGGATGAATTAATGAGGTTAAAATGTTTCAGCTCTCAAATCTATTAGCTACTCCAAAGTTAAAAAAAAAAAAAAAAAAAAAAACAGATTTAAAATACTATTCAAATTTGTCCAATAGAATTAATGCAAGACAATACCACGCAGCATGCTTTATAGACAATTCTTGATAACCCCATGGCCACCGGTCACACGATATTACATGCATTCAAGTCATATGAAAATTAGTAATGTCTGAGAACTCAGTTGTTAAGCTGCACTAGCTCTTTTCATGTGCTTAGCATTCACGGGATTAGTGACAGTGTGAATGCTGTGGGAACATTTCTTTGCATTCAGTAAGTGCTGGTGGACGACGTTATCCCTGAAGAATGAAGATCATAAAAAGAAATTGTGACTATAATCTGACGAAAAAGTCTAGATGACAAACATCTTCTAAAACTGAGAGAAAAAAGTAGCATAAATAGAATGTGCATTTTCTGGTTAAATACATATTCCAATGTGAGGTTATTGTGTTTAAATTTCAAAGTATTCAGAAGATATATAACTTTGTTAAAATTAATGAATAGAGAAAAAAATCAGTTAACAGTGTGAATTTAACAGTCCTCGGGAAAATTATGGTGTAATCATCCCATCTGAAGTGTAATTATAAAGTCAGATAGTTCAATGAGGAAGGTCCAGTGTCCGTGGCCTAGTGAAACAGTCCTTTGCCCTTACATCACTAAGTAAATACTTAGGATTGTAACTCTAAAAAAGGAACCAAAAATAGTGTGGCCTCTCCACTGACCCTAACGGATGGATAAGTTCTGAGTTGGAGGCCTGAGGCTATCTTTTCAAGCTCAGAATTATTCTAATGAGTGAAAGCTTGAATGGAATTTCTTTATTCTAAAACCTGTTCAACTCTGCAGTCAGTTACCACAGCTGAACTGGAGTATTTAGAAGGAACAATAGTATAGATTAGCATTTTCCTAATGTTTTAGCTTCACCAAATCATAAATTTGATGCAATGGTACATCATGGGCAATTTTTGCTGTTTCTGGGAACATGCTTACTCCAAACCTACAACCTTGCTACATGACTGGTCATAAGATTTTAACAGAATAAGATGCCCTATCAATTTCCTCTCTGATAGTGATGAAAAATTCAGTATGAAGACTAGAATAATGTATCATGATATATATCCAAATAGTTTTGTGCCAGGTTAGCATGGCTTTGTGTGATGTAACATGCTTGTGAATGTTAGATGAGGAATGAAGCCATACAATCTATAAAGATTTTCTACAAAAGACCAAATGGTGCATATTATAGGTTTTGGAACTATGTGGTCTCCTGAATTATTCAACTGTGTCACCACATAGAGAACATCATAACAGTAAGTTAGCAATAAGCTGGCAAAGTAAGTTATATTCAAATAAAAATGACCACTGTGGAAAAAATAGAGATAAAAATGATGCATGATAAAAGAAGGATGCAATGCACAGTTATAGTGGATATGTAAGTTGGGATCACCATTCTCAGGAAAACTCTACTGATATTTACAATGAAATAGATGATGGAACTGTCACTTAGACCAGCAATCCCTACTCTTAATACATGATAGAAAGGAAAAACAGATTAGATAATTATGGATGGACAAGAAGGGGGCTGGAACAAGAGGATGGATGAGACAGAGAGGGCAGGAGAGGGAACAGAAACAGTGACAGCTAAAACAACTGGCCATTGTGTGGACGGGGGGCGGGAGGAGGTAGAGTAGGAACCAAATAGAGTAGAAGTTCCCTAAAGTATATCTGTAAATGAAAGCAATATAAATGAAATCACCAAATAATGGGAGAGATGGAGCCCCAACAGAACATCTCACATCATTAAAGGGAACATTTGAGTTCTGGGAATAGGGTATATCTGGTTGCATTGTTGGCCAAAGGGGCTTCATGGAAAGCCACAAGCATGCCTGGCACACACAAAATAAAAATAGGTTCTGAAGAATTTTTAGTAGTGCAGAAAGCATTATCATTAATGAAATAATACAAGCACAGAGAGAAATGATGTATAATCTCATATAAAAAATGAAAGGGAAAGAGATGAACTGTGTAAGAACAGGAATTAGCAAAGTGAAGCAGGAAGTCACACAGTATAGGGGCAAAGATGTAACTATCTCAGATATAAGTGAGAGACCTCATATCTCTTGTGGACTATAAATAAATTTATCACATTCTATACTTCATATGTTATAGGAACTGCAGCACATGGTGGAAGAAGAAAGCTCTGTAATAAAATCCACATCTTTACTTACATATGTCTAAGGCCTGAGCACTTCCATTACATCTATAAACCTATTACAAAATTCATTTTGATAAACTCCAACTTCCCTCTTGCTTTACAAAATAAATAAAGAAAAGTACCTCTATGAGATGACTGCTGTGTTTAATGTGATTAATTTAGTGTGCATTGTAGTATTACTGTATATTATATCATTATATATAAAATAATTGTGTATATGTGTTTGTTATTAAAAATGTTAGGAATATTCATAAGGAGTTTAATTTTTCCACAACAAGTCATAGGAACTGGCCCACATATGATAGTTTATTAACACTAGATCTAAACAATCATTTATTCTAATGACTGCACTTCACATGAGAAAACTTATCCCAAATCAAGTGAGGATATTATTAGTCCAAATAGCCAACCTTAAGAAAAGGCAGTTTCACTTCATTATTACATATTGTGTAAATTACTGCTGTAAATTTAAACAACTAGCTCTACCTAAAACTTCACCATGATTAACTTGCCATATAATTCCACTCATTATAACTTAGTCAAGACAACATCGATATTATATAACCGTGGTATTAAGAAGTGTGGTTGCCGATGCTTATATCAGTTTGTTTGTTTTTTAATAAGGCTTTAGAGTGTTAAGGCTTTGAGGTTTGATAATAGAATAATTTTAATAGTGGAGCCACAATATATGGATATCACTAATGTTCCTACCAAAGGGAGCAGTCACAGTAGTGTGAGCTTCCTGGTATCCAAAATTTGATTGACCTTGGTAGTTTTTATTTCTTAAAACAATGGAATACTCAACATTTTGAACTGTAATTTTCTTTTTGCCTGTTAGATGTTTGACATTTAAAGTAGCCACTTTTGGGTGAAGTCTTTTCAGATATTTATTTATATCAACAGTGCTGGCTCATGGTCGTTAGAAGCCATGTAGGATAACAATTATAGCTATAAAAACCAATATAAATTAAACACATAACTTTGCTTGAAAATAAGCACAGTGTATTCAATCTAAGGGGCCTAAATCCAGCCAATTGATTAATACCCTTATTATATACATGCACAATATCACATTCTTCCCTGGTTTTCTCAAAAGAGCTTTTCCATTATTCTTGATTTTTAAGTACTATAATTGTTAAATATACACCCTAGGAACTGTCATTTTATAAATTTACATTTAAGGTTTAAAAGTCTATTTAGTATCTGAGCACAGAGTTTGATGAACATTCTTTTCTATTAAGAGGTTTAATTATCTACCAAAGTTTACCTGCCATCTTAATATGACCACAGAAGTTGTGGTGTTGTGTGCAATTGATTTGCTACAGTATTCACTTGGTCCATGTTGGACTTCTATGCTGAGCCTACCACGGTGTAGAGACCATGACTGATGCTTATGTTCTGAATGACACTTGCAGACTAAGCTACAGCACTCAAGGACCTGCATTCTTGCATACAAAGCCTGAATGCATAAACACCATCATCCATTTCTTTTCAGCTATGCAGGTTATATGGACAGGTTTCAATTACCCTATAGCTGACACCAATTTTCAACACTTGAGTCATTGGAATGCATTTGCCCTTTCCACTAATCAGAGAGTTTAAGGAGTCAATGCTACTCTGCAATGAAAACAGCATCAATAAGGGTCATTTGGTCCATTTCAAGGGATTCATATTTCAGGGGGAAATCATACAATCAAATGTTACTGATGATAAAATTCTTGTCATTTGTAAAATAAATAAAACAATAAATTTGGGCATGTAATTATTTTTTAAAATTGTTTTTAGTACTAGGAGTAGTTCAGAAGCAGATGAATCTGTGATTCTACAATGAGTGCATATATTGAATTTTCACTTAATCCCAAAATAGCAGTCTGTTGCCAAACAATAGAAATAACAGAATAACTGAAGCTCGTCAAGTGCATCTAGGAGGTTGATTAAACCCAGAAATGGTTCTGTGTGAAATTGACTGTGAACTAGAATTTATGAACCCATTATGTTCTGCAGATACAACCTATATAGATTACTCCCTCAAGAAAAATATGAGAGTAGGAGACAAGCCACAGAAACAAGTGTGTGTTGTTCTTATAATAAAGGTGTAACAGAAACAAGTGCCAGCATGCATCTTTATCGTTAATGCTCTGTCTTATCAAACTGCCCATGATCTTTTCCAGGAAGAGTGTAAAATTGGTTATTTAAAATGATTGCAGTGTGGCGTATGAAACGGCCACTGACAGGTCCTGAGTGGCTGTAGGTAATGCACTCTAGATTTACAAATGCAATGTTATTATTTTTACCCTGAAATAAGTAATACTAGAAACAAATTGCTTGATATTTTACTAAGAAAAAGAATTTGATAACATTGTTCTTTTAAACATTTAGTTTCAGATTCTATTACTTTTCATAAACAACCTGACCAGAATTTTCAGAAAAAGAGTTTCCCTGTATGCCAGAAAAAAATGCAGTGCAGAAATATATATGACTTTATAAAAATGACCTTATAATATTGAGTTAATATGCCCTTCATCATTTATATAACCTGACACATCTGGGGAGAACAGAGAGATTCCAAAGACTGCTGTTTCCTGCCCCATCTTCTAAATATCGACTGATCCCACACTGTTGTCATGCAGGACTCTACTCAATAAAATACACACTTCATCAATGCTCAGCCATACTGGCTGGTCAGAACATGACAAGGTCATTGACTCTTAAGCCATTATAGTAACATGAAAAATCAAACCATTCATGAAGTGGTAATCAAAGCATAACGTTGCTAAGCAGTGGGTAATTAATTCATCTCTGAGAAATGAGTGTTTTCTGCTGCTCCTCCGAATGCCAGTTCCTCCTCTTGACTATGTGAATGAGATTTCACCTTGCAACTACAGTCCAGCTTGAGTCCACTTTACTATTCAAATATGCACATAGACTATTATAAATATCTGGATTGAATAAATAGAAAAACAAACCAAACTCCACAGCCAATTTATCTTATTTCATAAGTATATAATCTAAAATTTGAAAAACACCCCCTTTAATATGACTTTATTTCTACACTTCTCAAAAGCTGTAGGGTTCATAGATTTTGTTAAGAAACTTTTCTAGCTTTAATCAACCTCCTACATGTGAGCTTTTGAGATGAGAATGATGAAATAAAAATTCAAGATCTTGACTCCTAGAAAAAGTCTATGGAAAGCATTTATGTGCAGTAGTTGGCATGCATGTGGCAGAAGAGACAGGTGGGAGGTAAATCATGAGAATCAGCTCACATAAGACTGCAAACCTTATGTTTTAGATTAGATGATTATATAGATTAGGTGACAGTTCTAGCAATACCATAGGGAATATTCTTGTAGAGCAATACTAGATGTTTGAACAGCTGGGAAACTATAATGGTGGGCATTTCCATGCCTACCATTTTTCCATGAATTGAAAAAATGGGATAATGGGGTTGTCAAAATTAACTGAAATCAGGGTAAATAATCAAGGGTTATTTAAAAATATGTCGTTATCCAGGTACATGGGCTCACATCTATAATTCAAAATACTTGTAAGACTAAGGACAGGGGACTGTTATTAGTTTGAGGCCAGCATGTGCTATAGCAAATAACTAACTTCTAAGATAGCCTGGAACTCTACTTCATATATATATAGTTTGTGTGCATGTCTCTCTCTCTATATGTAATATATTATAATATATATATATATATCATATATAAATATTATAAATACAAATACCATAATGGAGAAGGCATAGCATAGGGACTTGAACATGTGACAGTACAATGTATCTTTAAAGATAAAATAAGGGAGTGAAAACAGAGCAGTAGGCAGGGACTAGATGTGTATTTTCTCTGTACAACAGGTAATGTTTAAAATGTATTTTAAACATTACCTGGAGGATATCATCCTGAGTGAGGTAACACAATCACAAAAGAAGTCACTTGATATGCATTCACTGATAAGTGGATATTAGCCCAGAAACCTAGAATACACAAGATATAATTTCCAAAACACAAGAAAATCAAGAAGAAGGAGGACCAACACATGGATACTTCATTCTTCCCTAAAATAGGGAATAAAATACCCATGGAAGGAGTTGCAGAGACAAAGTTTGGAGCTAAGACAAAAGGATGGACCATCCAGAGACTGCCCCACCCGGGGGTCCATCCCATAATCAGCCACCAAATGCAGACACTATTGCATATACCAGCAAGATTTTGCTGAAAGGACCTTGATATAGCTGCCCCCTGCAAGGCTATGCCAGCGTCTGGCAAATAGAGAAGTGGATGCTCACATCTATAGGATGGAACACAGGGCCCCCAATGGAGGAGCTAGAGAAATTACACAAAGAGCTGAAGGGGTTGACAACCCTATAGGTGGAACAACAATATGAACTAATCAGTACCCCCAGAGCTCATGTCTCTAGCTGCATACAGAAGATGGCCTAGTTGGCCATCATTGGAAAGAGAGACCCCTTGGTCTTGCAAACTTTATATACCCCATACAGGGGAATGCCAGGGCCAAGAAGTGGGAGTGAGTGGGTAGGGGAGCAGGGCTGCGTGAGGGTATAGGGGACTTTTGGGATAGCATTTGAAATGTAAATGAAGAAAATATCTAATAAAAAAAATTTAAAAATGTATTTTGACTACATGAAAAATACATGTAGACAAGATGATATTGACAAATAATAGTAGTAAAAGACTTATTTTTCTCCTTTATCCTTTAAACTTTATCATCTATATAATCAATACTAATGTTTTTAGGTTTAGAACTGGCTGCTGATAAGAGATCTGGCTTATAACTGCAATTTTTACAATAAAATAGGTGACAGTCAACAGCATGTGATTCCTCATTTTCTTCTATTTTGTACACTATAACTGAAAAATATAAATTCCCTGTTCCCAACTCCCATCATTGAAGAACTAAAACTTCTTTTCTCTCTCTCTCTCTCTCTCTCTCTCTCTCTCTCTCTCTATATATATATATATATATATATATATATATATACACACACACACACACACACACACACACACACACACACACACTCTGATTGGTGTGAGATGGAATCTCAGGGTTGTTTTGATTTACATTTCTCTGATGACTAAGGATGTTGAATATTTTTTCATGTGTTTCTCAGCCATTCGGTATTCCTCAGTTGAGAATTCTTTGTTTAGCTCTGTACCCCATTTTAATAGGGTTAGTTGATTTTCTGGAGTCCAACTTCTTGATATATATATATATTGCATATTAGTGCAACATAACACTTTCAAAGGAAATAAATCTGACCATTACTAGTTTCGGGGGTCTCAATAACTAACCAATGTCATCTGCAGTCATACCTGTTTTCTCTCATCTCACTGAAAATTTTCAGTATTGACAGAATGGAGTGTATTGATGCAAGCAAGCTGGTAACCTGCCGAGATATTTTAAAACACCAATGAGCACATGGAGCAGGGTGTTTCCTTATAAATGTCACAAGATGTGTTAGCTAATGTCCATTTTCAGCTTGACAGGATTTGGAGTCACCTAGAAGGCAAAACTCTGGCTATGTCTGGGAACATTTACAGAGCGTCATTACTTACAAACCCTACATGTAGGTACCATCATCAAATCAACTGTATTCTGGACTGATCAAAAAGATGGAAAGGAGAAATGAGCACTCACTCCTGACTCTACTTCCAACTATAGATGGAGAGAAACCACTCGTCTGAAAAGTTTGTCTCTCCAGGCCACCAAAAATATGATGGGGAGTGTGTATAAAAATGAGTCACTTAATTCTTAAGTTGCTTTTGTAATTACAAAGGGAAAATTACTGAACAAATAAATCTAGGCAAGAAGGAGAGAAACTAAACAATATGAAATAATTCTGCTGTCTTAATAACTTGTTATTTTACACTCATTTTAATGTATTTTTAATCTGAAAGGCTATTCATTCATAATCCCTGAAGATACAACTGTATGGCCTTCCAACTCCAAAGAAACTCTCACATGGATTTCACTGAGACAATTTCAATGCCCATAAACATGATTAGCTATTGCCAAAACAAAAACAGTGTCTTACATGTTAATATGTTTATTCTCCACATAAAACTGTAATTAATATAATAATCCTTAGGTAAACATCAGTAGCACTATTTCTAGACACAATGGAGTAATCAAAATGAATATGTGCACATTTTTGATAATGAGGAAATAGGACTACTCTAAATGGAGACAAATTCTGTCTTTGTACTCTGAAGAACTACATGAGTCCTGAAATTGTCAGTCATATGCTTATACTTCGGTAAAAATATGTATTTAAGTACAATTATTCAATATATTTAAATTAAGAATAAGAGTCTAATGAGGTATATGTAGACAAGCATTATATATTATATAGCTTAATGACAGAGCTAACTCAGAGAAATAGATTAAACCCATAAATAATAATTTGTGTTTATATTATGGTAGTTGGCTCTTTTTATATAGACATGGATTAATTTTAATGTATATATTTATTCATTATCCAAGGATTTTATATGTGTTTCAGTTGTACAAAGTTTGCCTAGCATTTAGAATGTCTTGGTTTCAATGGCAAGCATGAACAAGGTTGTCACCATTCCAGTGAGTTTGAATCAAGTTGAATGGCTTCTATGTAATTCCTGCCTCTTAGAAATAAATACATTCCATGTAAATAAATAAAATATCCGATAAAAAAAGAAATAGACATATTGCATGGAGCTTGCAAAGTGCATGTCTTCCCTTGCCAAGTCTGAAGATTCCTCTTCTCCACTCTCACCTCATCCTCTCACTTCCCATTTTCCCCTTGCGTTATTCCTTCTTTCGCCTTGCTGCTGCCCCAACCACTCATTAGCTCTCATTACTTGAGGCAGGGTAAGCACTTCTGGACAAAAAACGCTTGCTGTACAACTCTGAAGTTTAGAGATTCAAGTTGAATCTCTAAAAACCATGACAGAAGCAGAAAATCAATCACCAAGAATTTTCTATATGTATGGCAAGGCATGTGCCCAGCTATATTAACAAATACACACACACACACACACACACACACACACACACACACACAGAGAGAGAGAGAGAGAGAGAGAGAGAGAGAGAGAGAGAGAGAGCAACACAATATTTATGATAATAGTTATGAATTTAATATAGTTTAAAAATACACCCAAACTGACCTTGAACTCAAACCTTCTCTCTTGGTCTCCTGAGAGGATAATAGATACATGCCCAATGTGTGGCTCAGAATTGTTACACTTTTACTCAGCAGGAAATCTCTTTTCAAAGGCAAATTTGAGTTGCTTGTATTCTTCCCTGGAGATTATTCTGAACAAATCTCTAAACATAGTTTATATGGCCGTTCTAGACTTGGTAGTTTCAGAGTACTGTTTTCCCCTCTTTGAGAGCACCAGGCTTAAAACAAGGCAGTGTTTAAGAGTCCGAGGAGTAGACAGGGGATTCGGAACTCACTTATGTGAAGAGTGTGCAGATGTCTTAAAGCTGCCCTGGATCACGGGTTTATAGGACAGTGTTTCAGACTTTAGTGTCAGGAACAATGACATCATCTTATATTTATTTCTTTGAAATGCACAAAATATAGCTAATACAGTCAAATAACTATCTTTTGCAGCTTGAAACAGCAATGTACAATGGGAAAATCAGCCTACAGTGCCTCAGACAGACTAGGACCAAAGAGTGCATACATTTTTGTACACCACTAACAGTGACTGAAGTTGACAGTTCCAGATTTCCAGTTTCCAGGTATGACCTTTCAGTTACTTTTCTCATAGTTACTTTGTAACTGGGAAATATAAACATACATGCATTTACACATATATATGTATATATATATGTGTGTGTGTGTNTGTGTGTATATGCATGTATGTATATATATATTCATTTTTTCTATTTTAAATTAGAAAAGAAGTTGTATTTTATTATTTTTTCTATGATGATTACCATTATAACTGATATCCAATCAGTCATGTGGCCCAGTACCTGATGTTCTTTCCCATGCAAATAGAACATCAACAGGATTTTATCCTCAGCCAATAGAAAGCATTTACACCCCCCATCCCATCCTATTTCCCAAAGTTCATATAGTCCCTGTCCACATGTAGTAAAAAACACAGACTATTTCAGCAAGGATCTTCTGAGTCTGGCTGTTTTTACTGAGCTGCAACACTTGGGGGAGAACTCTATCTCTGGAAGCATTCATCCTTGGACCTCTGGACCAGCCTGCCTGGCCATGCTGCAGGCACTCACAGAGGCTAGCATCAGAGTGCCGTACCTCTTCCCAACCCCCAGCATCATCACCTGACCTGGTGCCTTCACTGTCCTGAACCTCTTTACTCCTTTTCTAAGAGCTTTAACACTATATGGGCATTTTTGGCCAGATGGGAGTTCTGCAGACGCTATTAGTCCTGGACTCTGCTTCACCCCTCCCAAACTAGTGTGCAGTGGCATCTGACTCTCTGGAGAGACAGAGAAACAGACTATACCCAGTCCTCTCCAAGGTGGTGTCTGGATGCTGTCCAGACACACCAAGAGGAGAGGTGGAATAAGAACCACACTTCCTTATACCATCCAAATCAGGAATAACTGGAATTAGCTGTAGCAACCACTAGGCCAGCTCTTTTTCTGTAGTTGTTGCTGGGAACCATGCTCACAGAATATCTTCAGGCTTGACAGACAGGCATTCTCCCTCTCACCCTGTCTTAGCCTTGTTTTTACCTTTCTTTGAATTTTGATATAATATCTAAATTGAAATCACCCTACAACCCAGAATGGTAGTAATTCAGAAAGCACTGGGAATTATATGCCTGTGTCAGCAGGCCCATCTCCAAATTTTTATCCATTCAATAAAACTATAATGATCATTCTTTTATGAAATTTTATGTATTACAAATTCAAATTTTTATTCTTAATTATGATGTTCACTGCTTCCCAAATGAGGTTATAGAAGTATATTTATATGTCATCATATTTGTTGTTTATATGTCCATTCGAAAGAACTGATGAATATTTATAACAGAGTCTCAGTGAGTTATTCAAACTGGTTTGTCAATCATTTCTAGGCTAGTGTTACTCCTTCCGGCATCCACCTCCTATCATGGAAGGACTATTGGTGTATGCCACTACATCTGGTTTCCTCCTTTCTCTTTATCCCACCATTCAACTACACATTCTTCTAATTAGAATATCACTCATTTCAAGGCCAATTACTTCATCAACAACAGACTTAATTGTTTATTGGGCAATATAACAATGAGCACAGACTAGGTACTTTATCCAACAAAATAGAGTTTCCAGTACGTCCAGAGAATTTCAGGACCAACTCCTTTTTACTCTAAAAGTAAACATAGATTTTTTTAAAATCAGTGATATTCTTACTGTTGAAGTATTTACTAAGTTAAAGTAAAGTTTGGGTGTGCTAGTGATGAGGTTCACAGTTCAGTAAATAAATCCTTGGGCCATTGCTCAAGGCACTGCATGCTATTCCTCTGTCACTCCACATGATGGATGGGCAGGTTCACAAATGTTATGCTGCAGGTCAAGTCAATTAAAAATAAAAATATCTTTAACTTCAATTACTACTGGGGTTATGAACAAGGATACTACAGTGTATTCTAGGATGCTATGAAATGAAAGTAGTCTGTATAAAGACACGATTAAGTTAGTTAAGGAGCAAACCAATGTTACAAAATAGCTAGAAAGGGGAAGCTGGATTATCAAGTTAAAGATCAGTAAAGCTATGGAAGGTTATGGTTAACAAGTAAATAGAGAAAAGTTGGGGAAGAAAGAAAGAGAAAATGAGGAATGAGAGAGAAACCACATGAATTGCACAGGAGGAGAGTTGAATACACAATGGAATAGGTGGAGAAATACGTAGAAAACTTATTAAATCACCATGTAATATTTATAAGAGTGAACACTAAAAAACATGAAAGTAAAATCTATCAGTTGTAAAAGATTAAGTATGAACAGAAATTAAATAGAAACATTTTGTGTAATTCAGTAACTCCTTCAAACAAATGAATTTCAATTCCCCTCTTTCTATGATGTTCCATGAAGCAGAATGTATTGATAGGGGAGATGAACCAGATGAACTGGGGGTATTAATGTTATTCCACACTGAGCATCTTTCACTGACCCTAGAGCTCGCTGGTGGACTAGGCAGGCTGATTTATTATCTCTGGGGGTCCATTTGTCTCTCCCCCTCTCCTATCTCTAAGGGTTTACAAAGGTATTCGTGACCAATGTGTGAGCATTCATGTTTGCAGTAATATAAACTGAGCCATGTACTAAGCCCCACATTATAGCTCTAAAATATCAATAGGCACAATCACATGCAGATAGATAGAAAATGAAATTTATTTTAAAAAGTGCTATCCTTATAGGCTTGTCTACTCTGGCATAAGAGTCCTGAGTAGCACTCAATGAATGAGGCAAGAAAGATTGCCAATGTAGGAGGTTGCTTTTATGAGGTGTGTTTGTGTTTAATAATTAACATCTGAAACCTTTGATAATGCTTAAGTTTCAAGACACACAAGACGATATTCACCTGCCCATATACACCTTTAATTCAAGCCATCTGAGGGCATTCCATTCACAATCTCTATTTGAGTATCTACTAGTTAATCTGTGTATGAAGCAAACAAACCAAGGAGTTTGGTGGTTTGCAGGACATAGCATAAATCTCCCTAGAATGATCAATCTTAAGGATTTAAACACTGGAGACCATCCAAACTGAAGCAAGCAAAAGTTTCCCTGCTACCTCTGTTCACAAATGTCTTACTAAGCAGAAGGTTTTCTTCAAATCTGCCAAATACTAGTAAAAGTGTTTTGTAAGCTAGTGTTGTTTTATAAATGGCATTATGGTATCTCGCAAAGCAAGAGAGACTGACTCAAGTCACTTGTCATGGTCATGGCCTTGCTTAGTATTCTCTTCTTCCAATCTTCAAGATATTTTACTATCAATACATATTGCTGCTGCGACCCCTTATGGATGCTTCATAGATGAGAAGCCACTAAGAATGTCTCATTAGTGGCAGCGTGTCACAAGATGGGTGGGGTATCATGAAGAATTCAAGATAATTCTAAAGAATCCAGGGATCTCAAGCATTTCAGTGAGTCCAGGAATAATGTGGAGGTACAGTGTCTGCAGGGGGTGATGAAAGCTACCATTCGGCTGCTCACAGTTGACTATAAAGAAAGACAGTAAGTATATACTGATAACAATATCTTCTCTTTCCTTCAAAGGTTTCATCTTCTTCTCTGGGAAGGAACACTGACAAAGGCATTTACTTAAGCCCTAAGCAATCTGCATATGCAGGGATGATAAAAACAAAGAGTCCACTTTCAACTAGGCACAAACTCACAAGGATAGATATCCCGCATGAGTCATTACAGTGCACAAAGCAGGCTGATAAATGTTAATTGTGAAAATCAGTTTGGATAACATTCTGGAAATGTTTAAAGAATAAATGCACTTGCGGAGTTGACTGAAAATTAATAAATAGTTGTGATAACTAGATTATCTTTTGTCCTGTTTTAATTGATTGCATCCAATAGAAAAAGTAAAATTCTCACTTTCATTATTGCTAATGCTGACTTTTTCTGGCCATAAGGCATAATTTTGAGTATTAATCAATAAAGGGAACAGGCTTATTATACAAACACTAATTACCAATTTTCTACTTGTTCACTAACATTTCTTTGTGTGGAACTGTGCAACACACTAAGAGTTTGGTGGTCCTGCGAAGATTCTATGCCCCAGTATAGGGGAATGCCAGGACCAGGAAGCAGGAGTGGGTGAGTTGGGGATCAGGAGGAGGGGGGAGGGGATAGGGCATTTTCAGAGAGGAAACTAGGAAAGGGCACAGCATTTGAAATGTAAATGAAGAAAATATCTAATATTTAAAAAATCCATTGTAAGGTCAAGAAGTTTATGAGTCTTGGAAACAAGTACAATGGTTTAAAACAGTAGGTGTTATGTGACAGCATCATAGAAGCATGCACAGATTCCATCATAGTCACAGAAACAAGACCAAGATGAGAAAAGAAAAAGTAAAGATAAAAACAATACAAATATCTATGTTAGGCATTAAAGAGCTGTAAACCAGAGGTGTCTTAGTATATACCTGCATCCCCCTAGAGCATCCTCACCTTGCAGCTCTGCTCTCTTCCCATACTTTCTCTTCTACCTAGGAATTCCCAAATGTTCTTCAGGTCCTCTGAGGAGTACTTCCTTATTCTAAGCTAGGGAACAGATGACCTTCCACACTGCATAACCCCCTATGCAATATACATTTTAGGCATCCTCCCACAGTTCTCTCCTGATCTGCTCATCTGGCCCTTTACCAAGCTAAACAGTGGAAGACAGTGAGTAGAAGGATCAAGTGTTCCTATGGGAGTCTGGGCTCTCACGCACCATCGAGTGCACTACAGCTCAGAAGTAATTTTCTCAACCCTTGTTCATTGCATAATTGAGCTTATGGAGTATAAATCCCGTTAGCTGACATAATACAAGTAAAGTGCATTATAAGTACAGTGAGCAACATTCCACTCAAGGATAAGTGCAAGAAGATACAGTGCATAGAAACTTACTGATGATGTCGCAAGTTAGAGAGAACCGATGAAAACACAAAACCAAAAAACCAAAAAACAAAAAACAAACGAACAAACAAACCAACCAAAACAGGGTAGTTAAAGAGAACCTGGCCCTAAGCTGACTAAGCTGGGTCTTGCCTTCTTATATCTCAAAGTATTAGAAGTTGGTAGCAAACCAGTAAGGTATCACAGATGAATTCTAATACTTCCTATGTCATTTGTAAGCTAGTCATCTCCCTTTATTTATTTTAACTCACAGTAAGAATAGATCAGCATTAGATCAGTCTTAGAGAGTAAGCAAACCACAGAAAATATTAAATTCTGCCCATCTGTTTGGTTTGGATTCATTCACTACTGCACAACAGTTCTACTCTTTTGAAGGACAAATGCTACTCTTTAGTAAGAACCCTAAAAGTATGCTTGTTGCCACCATCTGTGTGCTGGTGTTTAAGGGAATGATGCTTAGGAAAGAACTGGCACCAAAGCAGAACAAATTTTAAATATTATACATTGAAGATTGGCTCATTGTTGAATAGAAGATATTTGATCTATTTACTTCAATTTTAAATGAAATAAAGGACATTTTAATTTTAAAAATGTTCGTTTTTTTCTTAGAAACTTTATACAACAATAAAGCAGTTTATAGTATCTACTCCCTGTTTTCCTCCTCTAAGTCCCTCTATTTCTTCAATATGCCCACCCTCACAACCTCATGTCTTCTTTTCCATTAGCATCTGGAGAGCACTAACTGAATTTATTAAGGTATTCAAAACACAAACAATATGCTTTTGGGCTGGCATTTTATATCTCTCCAGTGACTAGCAACATAGGGAGGACAGTACCTTTTATGTGTCTGTAACTTTTCAGTGGCCCATTAGCAGTTATAGCAGCGGAAGGAACACAGAAATATGTAAGGACTTTGGCCTCCGATCCTTATGTTCTACTTTAGACAAGAGCCTAGTGAAACACTGGTAAGTGTGTAAAACCCTTCCCTTAGCCTCCTTGCTCTTCACGTCCCTGACTTGGATACAATACCTATGTATACTATAATTTACCTGTTATATTCTCAGCAGACATTAGTGCTCTAATCTTTAGCTAGGATAAAACGATAACTGGACTGACAAACTATCCTTTTGTGCACTTCACAATCACTGATGGAAACTGCTCCACTCTTGAAATATTCCTTTAAAACTACATTAAACAGTGCAGTACATATTCTATACAAGATTTTGTTCTTCACTGATGGATAGGATTCTCTCTCTCTCTCTCTCTCTCTCTCTCTCTCTCTCTCTCTCTCTCCCTCCCTCCCTTCCTCCCTCCCTCCCTCACTTCTTTCTTCCTTTTTTCTTTTTTTTTCTTTCTTTCTTTTCTAAATAATACAAATGCTTTATTTAACAGTTGCAGGTCATCCCATGGGCTAAGTGATGTATATCTAGGATTCAGCATCAAGGTCAACACAACCTCACAGCCTCTCTTTTTACTCTAATAGGGCAAGCACATCACCCTCTCAAATGGGCCTTTGATATTTCTGATAATAGAGCACCTAGTGTCATCCATAAATTGCACATGCACCTGCATGCACTGTTCCTGCAAACTAGTCCCACACAGCACTTTGGTTTCCCTAGCCAGTTTAATGAGCTACACATGACTCGTATCTATGATGGCGGCTAAAACTGGAAGAGAACAGGAATTTTTTTAAGTAAATGTGCCTAAAGTTGTGGAAAATTGAAATGCAATTTAATCTTTTCCAGGAATATATATAGCATATGAACGACAATATAACTTAACACTTACAGATGACCCAAAGAGATGTGGAAGGAAGAGGAAGCGGGGTTCTGATTGTTGGACCACGAGTTAAAGTCTTTGTCACCAACATAATAAGAAAAATAAAATGGCACATATACATGTAAGTTCAAGCAGTGCACCAGAATTGAAAGGCATCCTAGTACATGACTGACAACAACAGTTCAAATAAATACTTCAAATAAGGACTGGAGAGATGGCTCAGTGGTTAAGAGCACTGACTGCTCTTCCAGAGGTCCTGAGTTCATTTCCCAGTGACCACATGGTGGCTCACAACCATCTGTAATGGTATCCGATGCACTCTTCTGGTATGTGTCTGGAGATAGTTACAGTGTACTCATATAAATAAAGCATAAATAAACCTTCAAAAAAGATCCTTTATGTAGCACATGAGTAAAAAGGCAATATCTTAAATTGTGGTTTTGCATAACAACGATCAACCATATGAATAGGATGTTTTTGAATGTGATAAACTATATACAACAGTATATTCACAGAACAGGCAATGAAAGTTGCCTCTTAAACTGCCAAATTTAGCACCTAAATCTGTATCTTGATAGCTAAGAACCTGAAAAATGTACGTCACCCTTATACCTAGCATGTCATTAAGTAGGATTCATAGTGGTTATCACATGGATGTATATGGGATTTAACCAATGGAAGTGAAGCAATTAGCAAAATCACAGATACAATGAAAATATATGTTAATTTTAAAATGCACTAAAGAAAATAGACTTGGGTATCTTTTTTTTTATCATTTATTTATTTATTTATTTATTTATTTATTTATTTATTTATTTATTTGTTATACTCCAGATTTTATTCCTTTCCTGGTCCTCTCTTCGATACCTCCAATAACTTCCACATCCCATACCTCTTCTCCACTCCTGTCTCCAGGAGGATGTCCCCACCCCTACCCCCACCCCATCTGACCTCTAAACTCCCTGGAATCTCCAATCTCTTGAGGGTTAGGTGCATCTTCTCTGACTGAACACAGACCCAGCAGTCCTCTGCTGTATGTGTGTTGGGGGTCTCCTATCAGCTAGTGTGTGCTGCCTGGTTGGTGGTCCAGTGTCTGAGAGATCTCAGGTTAATTGGGACTGCTGGTTCTCACCCTCCTCCTCAGCTTTAAGACAGGCACTATTTTCTTTACTTACGTTGATTGCCTTCAAAAGACTCAGGTGGCCCATTGCCTTGAATATCCCACTTTTGCTTCTTTTATAACTGAATTTATAAAACTATTACTTTAGCATGTTGATTGCTATCCTTGTTCAGCTCATGATTAGGCAGTCATGTGGGTAAGACTTTATGAGTAGGGCTACTGATATCGCTTGGAGAAACAGTCTTACTGTAAACTTCCAGACGCTATGGCTCTACAGCCTTTCCTTCCCATGAGCCTTATGTGTAGGAATTGTCTAGTAGATGTTTGTATTCTAAGGTAGACAGTGAAAAGCTAAGAAACTCCAACCCTACACAGAGAAAGAAAGCAAGCTACAAGCAGAAAAAATAGTTTTCCCCAAGGAAGAGTGTGGGGCAGTGAGTCGTGCACAGGTGCACAGAGGGAATGGTCCCCAGTCAAGCACAGGCCTGGAATCCTGACCCTAAGGGATGGAAGGCATTTGACCACTCCTCCTGAGCCCCTGGCACCTTGTCTCCCATAGCCCTTTCCCCTCCTCCCTACAGAGAGGTGTGTGGCCATCAGTCAAGTAGGTACTGCCTGAAGCTTCTGGTATTCTGTCTGGATTCCACCCCCACAGTTACCTGGCAACAGCCAAGATGGCCCATCCTACTGTAAAAGGAGTTGCTTGCCCCCTCCTCTCTCTCTTGATCCCTCTCTTATCCTCTTGCTCTTATTCTCACCTCTCCCCCTACTGTTCACCTTCCCTTCCCCCCTCTCCATGTGGCCATGCCTGGCCTCTGCTTCCCTACTCTGTTCCTCTCTCTACCTTTCTACAATAAATGCCTTAAAACCATGGACCTACTCATCTCGACCCACCATGCTAGAGCAATGGAGCAGGCTACACTTCTAACCTCCTTCCCCTGAGGCCTCCCTGCTCTCCAGCCAAGTCTTCTGCCAACCCAAGACACTCTCCTAAGCCAGCCAAGACTCTTCTCCCCTAAATAACCTACCAGCACTCTCTCCCTTTTCACTTCAACCTGGGAGAGCCCACCCCAGGCCCCCACCTGTTCTTAGCTCTTTCTGGACATACAGCAGTGTCTGGGATGTCTGAGAGTGACAACCTGTCATCCTGGCCTCTGTGCTGCCCAGAGATCCCAGAACCAGCTCTTCTGAGGTACCCAGCTGCATCTGTGGTGCCTGAGAGTCAGAGCCCAATTCCAGCAGGTCCACCTGGACCACAGACTGAGTCTTCCTCACCCCTGGAGTGGGATCCTGCAGCTTCTCACAGTCCAATGCCCATCCAGCTGCATCCTGGGGTCCAAGCAGTCAAACTCTCCACACCCAACTCTCACAACTGCTCTAGCTCCAAGCAGACATGGGTCCCCATTTTTGCCCCACAGAAGAGCACAACCATTGCTTATCTAATAGCAAATAATCACCCTTGGGAACATATATACACATAACATTATATAGTCTGAGCAGGTTCTGTTTATGTATTTAGAAGTATATATGTATATAGATATACATACATGTATAGAACAACAATTAAAGGAGAAAATAGTTCATATGTGTGAAAGAAGGCAAAGGAGAGGTACTTAGAACTGTTCTGGAGGGAGAAAAAATGAAGAGGAAAAAGATGTAATTATACTATGATCTCAAAAATTAAAATAATAAAAATTACAATAGAATGTGGAAAAATCCATGTATGAGAATTTGGGTAAATAATGTTTTTTTAAAAAAATTATTTTATTTATATGAGTACACTGTAGCTGTCTTTAGACACACCAAAAGAGAACATCGGATCCCATTACAGATGGTTGTGAGCCACCAAATGGTTGGAAGAGCAATCAGTGCGCTTAACTACTGAGCCATCACTCCAGCCTTGAGAATTTATTAAAGTCACATTGTGCAGAAAGTAATCCAGAAATTTAACAAAAATAACTATCATTATGATTCTTTATCAAAATAGGATTTCAAATCCTATAACTCACATGAAACTACAAAAAATAAAACAAAATCTATAAAACAATTCAAGTACAAAGGACAGTAAGAGAGTCATCACAATCCAAAATTTAAAATACACCAGAGAGCCATAATAATCATGCTCTGGCTTTCACTTACAAATGAACATGTAGACCAATTAAATACAGTGTAGAAGACCTGGACAATATGGATGATGGATGATCTTTTTGATGTGTTCTTGGATTCAGTTTACGAGGATTTTTTCTTCCAATTTTTATTAAGTATTTACTTCATTTACATTTTAAATGCTATCCCCAAAGTCCCCTATACCCCCCCATCACCTACCCACTCACTCCCCCTTCTTGACCCTGGTGTTCCCCTGTACTGGGGCATATAAAGTTTGCAAGACCAAGGGGCCCCTCTTCCTCTGACTAGGCCATCTTCTAATACACATGCAGCTAGAGACATGAGCTCTGGGGGTTCTGGTTAGTTGATATTGTTGTTCCACCTATAGGGTTGCAGACCCCTTCAGCAAAACTAGCCCAACCTATAAATGGACATGTGAACAGAACTGTTCAGATATTTGAAAAGGGAAGGCAAAACACTAAAAGCTGTATAACAAAATGCCCAACATCCTTAGTCATCAGGGCGATGCAAACCAAACTAAACTGAGATTATATCTCAACCCAATTGAAATGATTTTCATCAAAAATGTAATAAAAAAATACCATTTAAACTATGGGGAAAATGAACCTAAAGATTAATTGTCAAAATAAAAAAATAGTCTAGAAGCTACAGAAATAATTCTGGGGTCCTACAAAATATTAAAAAGAAGACATCCATATGCACATCCCTGAAGAACAACTAGCCAACCTGCTGTATAGATAGGAAATGTCTGTGTTTACAGATGTATTATTTATATTTGTCAAGATATGGTATCAGTTTAGGTGTTAATCCATTGATGAATAGATATGAGCTATGGACATAATGGAATATTGCCCAACCATAAAGCACAAATTGTGCCATTTGTGAGAAAGTGGGTAAAAGCAGAGATCATCCTAGTTGTCTGTCTGTCTCTTTACTTATTATTAAGCAAAATAAGACAGACTTTCAGCATACATTCTTCCATATATTAAACTTAGAGCAATGATACCTAAATATTTGAGAAAACTCCAAGGGGGTAATTACAAGCAAGAGGGAAAGGATGAAGGGAAGTAAATATAATGCAGATGAATATAGCCCAAGTATGTATTCTAGATGTATAATCTTATAATACGACATTCTAAAAATAATATATACTGAAATTTTATTTCAAAAAATGAAGAGGTAGAATTTTCATCAAAGATTTTAAAATAATACTAGCAATTATGATAATAAATCCATATTCAAATCCTAGCCTGACTACATGCTTCTCTATGACTCACTTATGCCTTTACCACCTGCTTGCCCTAGGGAGATGATTGGCATAGACTGGGACAAACTGCTCTGGTGCTGTCACTCACAAACATATGACTCCCTGGGAATGACTGAGTTGCAATGTGTGCATGACAAGTATCCCCAGGGAGCATAACTCAGACCTGAAATAAACAGATTAATATCTCTAGCCTGTTACTAGTGCTCCAACAGCATGCATTTGGATTCTGTGAGCACACCAGAGTGAAGGTAGAGGCTTGGACTAACTGGTGGCATTAAGGCTTTGGTGAAGGTGAGGTTTCATGCTGATTATGCATGCAAATCATGGTTTGAGGGAAAAACCTGAACTGTGAAACATTATTCCATAGCTTGCTCAAAGGATGAATATTAAACTACACAATTTAAGGCCATATCTTAAGGATTAGTTTCCTTCTCTTCCAAAATTAAGTTCATTACCATAAACTATGAATGAATTTAACATTGGGGAAATAACCTGCTATAAACTGCTTCATTTAAATGGAACATGCTGCAGAGTCAAAATCCAAATCCAAATTTTCTTGTATAAGTCTAACACTGAGCAAATAATGAAATTCCTGAACTTTTATTATAAATTAAAATTGGTAAGTAATATGAAATAGAACTGCATTCTTGGGTGATCACACATGATTCATTGCAGATAGAAAATGGTTCCTTTATTTTCCATATCACTCTGATAAATGCATGCCCTTGAAAACACAGGTTTCAACTTTGTATTTTTTTTTTATTTTTTAAAGATTTATTTATTTATTTTATGTATATGAGTACACTGTGGCTATACAGATGGTTGTGAGTCATCATGTAGTTGCAGGGAATTGAACTCAGGACCTCTGCTTGCTTGGACCCCGCTCACTCCAGACCAAAGATTTATTTATTATTATATCTAAATACACTGTAGCTGTCCTCAGATACACCAGGAGAGGGTGTCAGATTTCATTACGGATGGTTTTGAGTCACCCTATGGTTGCTGGGATTTGAACTCAGGACCTTCCAAAGAGCAGTCAGTGCTCTTAACCACTGAGCCATCTCTCCAGTCTGATATAATATTTATTTATTTATTTATCTATTTATTTATTTTATTATTTTCTTTATTTACATTTCAAATGCTATCCTAAAAGTTCCCTATACCCTCCTCCCGCCCCTGCTCCCCTACCCACCCACTCCCACTTCTTTGTATTTTTTAAAGCATAGAGAAACATATAATCAGTGTATCAACCTTAAAAGGAGATTAAATGGTTGTGATGGTTTGTATATGCTTTGCCCAGGGAGTGGCACTATCAGGAGGTATGGACTTGTTGAAGTAAGTATATCACTGTGGGCGTGGGCTTAAGACCCTCACCCTTGCTTTCTGGAAGTCAATCTTCCACTAGCAGCCTTCAGATGAAGATAGAACTCTCAGCTCTGCCTGGATCATGCCTGCCTAGATGTTACCCTGGTCTCTCCTTGAGGATGATGAACTGAACCTCCGAACATGTAAGCCATCCCAATTAAGTATTGTCCTTATAAGAGTTGCCTTGGTCATGGAATCTCTTCACAGCAGTAAAACACTATGACAATGGTATTACTCTATAATGGATGGACAGCTTTTCTCCTAAATACAAGTTTATCTATAACAAAGCCCACTGCCAGGTATGGGTTACTTCTTTTTGAATTGTTTTTCTGTGGAGTTACATACCCCCTCCCCAGATAATACAGGCTATTGCCATTCTACTTGGTTATCTTCTGGAATTTGATGTCATGGCCCTATTGCCGAAGATACCACTGACTTGATTAATAGAACATGGAGAAATCAGTCTGGTATGTACCTGGAAGCCTTGTCCTTACTGGCTAGCTTTCACAGTTCTTGATGTTTTTACCTGTGCTTCTAGGGGAGCAACATCTTCAACAATCTTACCAGCTGTGAATCCTGCAAGCTACAATAACAGGCCTAGCAAGATAGAAAAACTAATGTAATAGCACAAATGCTATAGTGGTGACCAGTCATTTCCTAAGTAACTTTAAATCCTGCTCCAAATTATGGAACCCTCACATAGGACCAAATACATAGTCAAACACTGTAGCTGGCTAGGAGTTAGGCCATAGACTCCAGGAGAGAACATCATATTCTTTGTTCTGTTAAATGGACACATTATTAAATTCCCTCCTAGTTCTTGTCGTCCTACTCATTAATCAGTTCATCTTTCAATTTGAGAAAAATTTTTTCTTGTGGAAGATGGATTTGAATAGAGAATCCTACAAGTTTGCAGAAAACAGGAGACTATGGAATGTTCATCTCTAAATGACACATTTCTATCACACTCCAAGTATCAGGGATCATCATGGGAAAGGGGACAGGAGCATTACAAGTGCTGGAAGGAGTTAACATTTGCAGTAAAACAGTATTTGGTGAACATGACAAAGCCTGGCACACATCAACTCACAGTACCTGTGACACAAGAAATGTGGAAAATCAAGGTGACCAAATATCCTAGAAAGGAATCCAGGAACAGCTCATAAAATCCCACCCCTATTCAAGAAGCTAGAGGCCACTGATGGCTGCTGTTTGAGGAAGAATTTTTTTTTTTTTTCGAGAATGTAGCCTCTGAAAAACAGGTCAAGTACATGTTCTTACACCCAAGCACAACCAGGAAGGTATTAAGTAGACACAATGGGGTTAAGAACAAAGCAAACTACATGATATTTTCAGAATAAAGTTGTAATAAGGACTGCGATAAATTAGAGGGGAAGGAATGGGGTTTGGGTGTGATCAAACATTATATGCATGTAATGAATTCTCAAATTATTAAAAAAAATGATATAAACCCTAATCTTGATGTTTGTGCTTGCTGAGTTTTGACAAAGCAGATAGAGTGAATGATCAGCTATCAATGTTTTCTTTTGGGAACCCAAAAGCAGTTATTGTCATGAGCTCTTTGAAAAGTGTCTGGTATAAGGTATGCTCGGTATGTCGAATTGAGAATACCATCCAAGGGACATTCTTTGCTGCCCTTTCCCAGTCCATCACTCCAGAGGTTATTTAAAGTTTCATGAGGTGATTTTAAAGTAGCACTCACCTATTCTTGTGACTCCCCGACTTGGCTACTAGAAATCACAAAACAGGTATTCCTTATAGTTTTGGGCTAGAAAGGTTAAATGGAATTGGTTTACTTTTTCACTGATCCTGGCTTTAAAACAAACAAACAAACAAACCTTTGGGTACATGATCATGTCATGAAATATGACAATGGTATCTCCTAAGAGGCAACAAAAGGTGGGAAGCAAAGAAGCAGGATCCCAAGCGGTCACAGTGAGAGGCTGAGTGTGTGCAGGTACCAGAGAAGGCTTTGTAGATGGTGCATCCTCAGGAAGAGCTGAGTAAGCAGTGCTAGAAGGGGTTGGATCTTAGAAGCAGTAAGTACATTAAGTTGAAGATGTCAACTAAGCTACACATAAATGGAGGTGAGAGATGCGAGGCAGTAATGGTTGTAAATATGAATCAGGAAATAATCAGCCAATCCTGACAGTAAGAATCATATCAGGAAACGATATGACCATTGTCAGGTATCAGTTCAGTGTGAGGAAGCCAGACCAAGGCCATAAGGCCGATGCCTTTTCCTTTTGTAAGATGGTAGGACAATCACCTTTGGCTCCATGCATTTTCTTCACTTGATTCTTTAAAAATTCACACTAAACAGGATTCCCAGATATGTCTTTCATTATTTACAAAAATACAGAAGTTCAAATAAGTCATTAGAAAAAAAGGATGGACATGGGGTATAATTAAAGGCAGTAGGTCTCTATACTTTTTCCATTTCCCTGAACATGTGAGAATTATATCTTCAAGGCTGGAAACAATTCTCTTCAAAATTTCAGAGTACCTAATGAGATCATTCTTCCCCACAGATGTGAAACAGGATTACAGCATTTTTCTGTCTAGTGAGAAAACATTTGGCCATAGAATTTTGTATGTTAATTCAATGCTTTCCCTATACAGTTTCCAAAGTGCAGAAAAGGCAAGTCTAGATACTTTGTAAAACCAATAAATCCTAGAAATATTAATTATATCTGATTGCTCAGGTGCATAATGAGCGTGGGTACAAACCTTTTGAACACTTCAAACTGTCTGTGACACAAAAGTATATTTATTAGACCTGTAGATATGACCTGTGTCCCAAGTCATATCCAATGGTGTGTTTCTGTATTTATTCCATGATGTAATTTATCAACTGATGATATATTTGGATATGTCTGTAAAGTCCTTGGTCTCACCATTCCATCTTTACAAAGGGACAGCATACTCTTTGTTCAGAATCAGCTGCCTGCCCTGTAACATCTCCTCCTCCCAATTCTTCCTGGCGGCTACCCTCCTTACAACCTGCTCTATTCTATTTCCACACCTTCTATACTTGTAATTGATATCTTACTTAGTATACAAATAATTTCTTCCATTATAACATTTTCATACACATAGGTAGCCATTATCCATTGCCCCATCCTATCTCTTCTTCACCTTCAGCTTTTCCCTTTCTTTTCCTCCAAAGAGGAGCACTCTAATATCAGGCTGTATGCATGTATATGTATACAGAGATAGGGAGCTAAGTTCTGCACTTGAGAGTAAAAAGATATTTGTCATATTTCATATCTACTATTCTCTCTTGTTCTACCTGTCTTCCCTTTCCATCTCTCCCCTTTCACCTATATTATCCACTCTAATTTCCTTTCTCTTCCTACTGAAAAAAAATCTTAAAAACATATCATCTATCTTTGTCTGTCTGCCTTTCTGTATGTCTATCTACCACCACTTAGTTACTCTCAAAATTCATTAATTTTGTGCATTTTCATAACCCAATGGCAAAAACTGTACAAAACTTCAATCCTTGTCAGATGATTCTGGAATCCTTTAATAAGCACTTAGAAGACCTTATAGTGCAGAGACTTCACCCCTGCTTACAATGTCCTATTAATTAAAAGAAACCACTGTCTGAAATATTAGGCATTAGATGCAAGAGTATCTCAAAGACAGTTGCAGACAGGAGGGTAGGAAATGAGTAATATATTAATCAAGGACAAAATATAACCAACAGGTTAATCGCCTACACATAAAACAATATGGTTTATAGAAACTTCTGTGAAATTCAATATTTATATAGAGTATCACACTTCCAATATGTATTTTTCAAAGATCTCAATCTCTACTTCAGCATAACTGAGCAAAGATGTAAAAAGCAAAGTTTTACAATTGTATTCATGAAACCTGTCATTGCTCTGCTTTAATGATAGGGCATCTGAAATGGTCACAGCTGTATACAAGTCACAGTTTGATTCTTTTCCTCTCATATTCTTTCTTCCATAGTTCCCTTTACTGTCTCTATTTTGACTTGATATTTTTTCCAGATAGAAACAGACCAAAGCATTACAAAGAGCTCAGGGAGTCTTCTGGAAGTTTTGCGAGTAAAATAGAGGAACCAGGAGAGGATGGAGACTCCACAGGAAGAGCAACAGCATCAACTAACCTGGACCCTTGGAGGATCTCAGAGATGAACTAATAAAGAAAGAGCTTACAAGAGCTGGATCTAAACCGCCTGCTCATACATACCAGAAGTGCAGCTTAGTCTTCATGTAGGTCCCCAACAGCTGGAACAGGGGCTGTCCCTGAGTCTGAGACCTACCTGTGGATCCTGTTACTCCAACTGGGCTGCCTTGTCTGGCCTCAGTGAGAGAGGAGGGGACTAGTCTTGCTGTAGCTTGAATTACCAAAGTGAGTTGGCATGGGGGCGAGGGGGAGGTCGGGGAGGTACTTTCCCCTTCTCAAAAATGAAGGAGTTGGGGATGGGAGAGGAGCCATGTGAGATGGGAATTGGGAGGAGAAGGGTTGCTGTGATAAAAAAGTAAACTGAATAAATAAATAAATGGAAAAATGACCAAGTTACAAGGACAAGAGTAGGAATCAATGTTTCTTTCCTCAGAGGACTTGACAATAATGCATCACCATGACTTACATCGGTTTCTCCTTACCTTGTGTGCCAGACATTAATCTAATC
>NC_034594.1:13055206-13076592 GCF_900095145.1 Mus pahari | reverse complement strand
TCTGAGCCTCTCTGTACCACCAGCCTCTGCTGTTCAGTCTCAGTGTCTGAGCCTCTCTGTACCACCAGCCTCTGCTGTTCACTCTCAGTGTCTGAGTCTCTCTGTACCACCAGCCCCTGCTGTGTCTTCCCAGCTGCTTCCTCTCCTTCTCTTTTCCTGTCTGACTCTGTCAAATAATGACCTTATTTTATATTCTCATTTCTTTTTCATAACTTAGCTCTACATTTTAAGAAGAATTGTTTTAAAAATTGGTTTGAGTTTTTTTATATGAATTAACATACTCCCCAATTTTTATGTATCCATCATAATATAGAACATATGAGGAAGACTGCTTAATATTCCCCAGAATCCCATCTTTTTCACATTCATAATTATGAGATGAATGCCAAATGCCTGATATGGATTAAATAAATATCTCTCAAATGACTGAATGAATTAATTGAAATTAATATTCTGTAGGATGATGTACAGGCTATGAAAGCTCTTCTGTAAAAGGTCAAATAATGTTCAATATACTGTACTTAGTAAAAATGGGTGATTAGGTAATAAAACCATTAATACAATATTCAATGATAACTTGAAACTGATTCCTGAGTTAACCTTTTAACTTAATTTTAAGCAGGAAATTTGATTAGGTAACATAATTGATAAAAGAGGCATGAGAGTCAAGTAGATTTTCCACTAGAATTATTTTATTCTCATAGGCAGACACTGTGACATGATTGGAGCAGTGGTGGGGAGATGCCAGTGGCATTAGCAGTTGAGACTCCTTCTAGGTGTCTGTGGTGACTATTCCATAGTGGCAGGATTACAGAAACTCTGCAGATGAAGCATGATCCAGTGATGCACATTCTATCCTAGTTTCATATAACGTGTGTTTACATTAGCAAGCATATCCCAGGACCGATTGACTTCTGTGTGGTCTACAAATATTTTGTGCTTAGATGCTTCTACAAAGACAGACAGAGTGCAACAACATGCAGTCTTGATCCATGTAAGAGAGGGACTTAACAAGCAGCAAATGAGAGTATAAAGTGTGCTGAAAGGTGAGCCACACTGTGGGAAAAGAAAAGGTAGGGAAGGTCACAGTGACTGTGAATAGCGAAGCAGGGTCCCATAGAGGCTCTGTACCAACTGAGGAGTTCATCAGGTTTTTTTTGTTGTTGTTGTTGTTTTGTTTTGTTTTGTTTTTGTTTTTGTTTTGTTTTGTTTTTGTTTTTAAAGCAAAATGGGGAAGTGCTGGTGATGTTCTGTATGATCTTAAATTAATTCTCTGAGAAATTATTGAATGGTATGGTGTGATCTGAACTGCATCTTATCGGCTGAGCTTCTGGGTCTGCAGAGAAGACTTTGGAAAGGCTTCTATATAAACAAGAACAGTCAAGAGGCTACTACCATTATCAACTGAGGAGAAATTGATGGCAGATGACAAGGTAAAGGAAGAAGCTGGTCCTGTTTCTTCAACTCACTGAATTCAGGAAGGTGCTCATGAGCATTTCATTTACTCATGTCTGTAATTCAATGGAACTAAATACATTTATAATGGTATGAATATGTCAATGATTAGCTGCTATGATGCTGTTCTCCTGTACAGATAATATTTAATCATTAAATAATCACTCTCCCCCATCTCCCATGTATCTGGGATTAAATTAAGTAGAAAATAGAGTAACAACTCTTACAGTAAGTCTTGACCTTCTGGTATTAACTTATCAACATTAAAATGTTATCTTCAATTCTTCATAGATCTTAAGATTATTGTCTCCTAGCCAGTGGTTTAACATGAAATGTTTCTTAAATATTATTATAGGAAAGTTCTAGTGGTAATAATCTCTTTGTGTTTGCTTATCAGGGGCTGTCTTAATTTCTCCACTATTTTTCTCCACACATTTGCTTATATATACATCCTTAGCATGCTTATTTGACACTGTATGTTTTGGTTTTGTTTGTTTGTTTTTGCTGTGTTTTGTTTCAAGACTTGGAAGATAGAAAACCATAGTATCCTAGTATTTACAATGTTGGATAAGAAATCTGTAGAGAGTCATACTGGGTGTCCTTGTATGTGAAAGTTGTTTTTACCTTACTGCTGATTATTAATCTGTCTTGTTGAAATTAATTGTAATGTGTTTGTAAGTATATGAGTTTATCTCTTAATATTCTAATTTCTTTTTGGATATTTATTTTGTATCTTTTGTCAGTTTTTGGAATTTTCCCACTATTATCTCATCATTTACCCTCCTCTTCACTGGGGTTGCAATGTGACCTGTTCTGCTAAGGTGGTACTATAAATCCCTTTGACTCCCCACTTTACTTGGCACCTGCAGACTTAATTTCTATATTCCTATCTTCGTATTTGTTGATTGTTTCTTCTGTTTATATATTTCCTTGACTTCCTATTGATACTTTTCAAAAAGTTGTTAAAAGTTTCTGCTGTAGTATTCCAGCATGTGTTTGGTTTAGGCTCTTTTGTGATAGCTCTAATTATTCACACATTGTATTTTTAGCTCATGCTTTGCTTTAGTTCTCAAGTAACTTCAAGGTGGCTATTTTTAATTCTTTGGTTAGAGGATCAGTCACCAGATTATTTTCATGGACACTTTCTACTGATTTCTATATTTTCCCTTGAATAGGCTATGCTATCTTTCCTTCATTTCACACATACAAACACACACACACACACACACACACACAATTGTGTGTTCATATGCTTGTATTTGAGGTAACTGTTAGGAATTGGTTCTAATGCTTTTTCTTAATTTGGCTCCCAAAGTTGTGCTTCTAGATCTGGGGGGTCCCTTCCCCTAGCTGCCTTCGATTGATAATAAGGAATTAATGTACAGCCAATGACTGAGCAAAAGGACAGAGGTGGGACTTCTAGAATGTGCAGACAAGGGGCCAAGAGACAGATGAGAGGGGAGAATTTCCAAGACGGGAAAACAGTATATCTGATTTGGGAAAGGCTTGCTCAAAATGATAGACAAACTTTCACAGAAAAAGTGGTACTCTTCCTTTTTGTCTGCATGCCTCAAGTCTGTCATCTCTCCACCCTGACTTCCAAGAGCTGTGAACAAATGACCAAAACCAGATGTCCAGCTTCCTGGTATGTTTGTTCCTAAGACAATGGGCAGCTGCTAAAAGCAGAAGTGGACTATAGTTGATAGTAATTGATTATGTAAGCTTTGTCTTGAAAATTCTGTTTCTTCATCAGACTACATTTGCACAAGCATTTCATCAGGAAAAAAAAAAACAACCAAACAAACAAAAAAGAAAAAAAGAAGCAGAAAACAAAAATCAAAGTAAAGAAAACAAATAACAACAACAAAACAAATCAAACACTGTACTGTAATTCTTTCTAAAGTCACAAGTTTCCTCAGATGCCTCAATATCCCTACGCACTCCAATGACCCTGGATTCTTTTTGAAGAAAAGATTGCTCACCTAGATGGGTGGACATCTAATAATTGAAAAGCAAAAGAATTAAGAGCATTTTAGTCTGTGAAGAAATGACAAAAGTGTGTAGTGAGACAACTATTTCACTACTCCCTGCTATACTTAGATAACTATGTGATAAGATCTAGAAAACTATGTGATAAGATCAAGTAGACAATTGCTAGGAGAAAGAAGCCACAAGAGAACACCAAGCTAGGTATAAACCCTTTGATCTATGATGGTGTCTTGCCTGCAAGATGTTACAGCATTCATTCACAAAGCTTATGGGAGTAACTACTCAATACCTTATTTGATTTAAGGGTCACTCCACGAGATGGAACCAAGGTACACAACACTGTTTGAAGGACCAAGAACCAGATGATACAAAGCCAGAGTCTTAGGATAAAACCAAATACTACTGGTTTACAAAACAGTAACAATAGAACGATTCCTAACAATATGCTGCTATACTTACATATAGTTTCCTTATTCAGGCAACACCAGAACAGCTTCCTCATGCAGCAAATAGGAACCAAAACAGAGACGCACAGCAAACTTTACACCTGAAGAGAGAAACCTTCAAACCTGCAGCCCTGGATGGGATGCCTTCAATAAATCTCTACCCTCAGGGCTCAGGGAACCCTATGGAAGAGGACTCAGGAAGAGTGCAAGATCCAAAGTGACAGAGGATATTGAGGAAACAAGGCCTTCTAAGTCATCATGATCAAAACTCATATGAACCCGCAGAGAACTGGTTCCCTGTTTAGAGTTCTTGTGGGATTCCTGAATGTGGGATTCCTGAATGAATGTGTCTCTGATTCTTGTTCTTTCTCCTGGTCTCTTTTTCTTCTATTTGATTATCTTGGCCAACTCCAATTTGAGAGTTTTGTTTTATCTTGTATTTTATTTTGTTATACCTAATTACTATCCATTAGAAGCCTTTCTATTGCATGACAGAAAGGGAGTGGATCCAGATGTGAGGGGAAGTAGGGAGGAACTGAAGGGAGTAGAGGGGCATGGGGAACCATAATCAAGACATACTATGTGAGAAAAGAATCTATTTCCAATAAAAGAGGAAAATATTTTTCTCAAAATGTTCATTGTCAATATAAGTTGGTAAAAATGATCAGAACTGCACAATGAAAAACCAAAAACATTGAAAGGCATAGAAAGGCCAGTAAGTAAGAGTAAAGGTCATTAAAAATGAGAAGTGTCATCTCTAAATTTTGTTCGAAACGGGATCAATTCAAGAAGATAATGAAGCACTAAGCATATTGCAATGAGCTTCCTCATATAAAATTTGAATCTAGGTTGCACATTATTGTTTTCAGCTGATATTTAAATTCAAAGGTGGCAGGCTAGTGAACTGACATGAATTAAGCTGGAAATTAAAGAGCTTATCAAATTTGTTCTGTGTTTCATTGAAAAAATAATAATCAAGAGTTAATTCTACAGAAGGTTCTCCCTGCAGAGCTTACTAGTTCTCCAGTTATTTTCAGATCCCAGTACCACATAGAAATAATAAGTGCTTTCACATTGGCAACAACATAACTTGAAAAAGAGGAAGTGGTCATTGGACAAATTAGGTTGAAGAAATGGTGTAATATATCTTAGAGGATTCTGACTGTACCCCGAGAAAGGTTTTTAAAGTCACTGAGAGGCTGAATTGTCCACGTGAAAAATGGTCCACTAGAAACAAGCAATTATCCCCTTACAATGGAGGCTTCCATATCTAAGTCTAACATTTCCCCAAATTACCCAGAATCTTGGACATTTTCACACTAATATGACCAATCATAAAGGGCACAGCTCTCAACATTTGGATATATCTTGGGTTCTCAAGTCCTATCTAGATATATTTTTGTTGTGTTTCAAAATAAGAAAACAAAACAAAAACAAAAAACAATGCAATGTCTCAGTCTTTCATGATTAAAAATTCACTTCATTGAGATGCATATTCCAAATTAAAGTATTGCATTTTTATAGATCTTTTTTATTTCTTTCATATTATTTATTTGGCATTATTTCTCAGGTCTTTTGCTTGAATATTATGATTTCTGATATTGTTTGTGTGAGGTTGTATGTGTATGTTTTGTGTGTTTTTTTTTGTTTGTTTGTTTCTTTTTTTGAGACAGGGTTCCTCTGTTTAGCCCTGGCTGTCCTGTAACTCACTTTGTAGACAATGCTGACCTCGAACTCAGAAATCTGCCTGCCTCTGCCTCCTGAGTGCTGGGATTAAAGGCGTGCACCACCACGCCCGGCTTGTTTTGTGTTTCTTAAGAGTTTTGTTTTTTATTATGTTTTTATTTATTTGTTTCTTTGAGAGGGAAGAGGAGAGAGAGAGAGAGAGAGAGAGAGAGAGAGAGAGAGAGAGAGAGAGAGAGAGAATATGAGATGGGAGAAATGAGAAGGATCCTAGAGGAGTTTGAGAGGATCAAAAGAAACCTTGGTGAGAACATACTGTACACAAAGGTCCTTTTCATACCAATACAAAAAAACCCCCACAAAGATGTAGTTTACACCTATTCCAACAGTACCCAGGAGCCATAACAATAGCTGGCTTGACAGATCGAAAATGATTCTAACTCTAATATGCACATGAATTTCATATTTTAAAACTAGGAAGTATGTGGTGAACTATGAAATAAAGCACAGATGGATTTTGGGAGGAAAAGCTAATGTTAAGAATAGGCATATTTTCCATGACAGAGATTGAATTTCTTATGAGGATTGACGACCAAGAAATAGTTTCTGGTTTACCTTGCAAATGCAAAGATATATACAATACCTATTTCTAAAACAATAGATGGCTCCTAAAGAAATCTTGTTTATATTTGAAATAATTTCTCTGGTGTTATTGGAAACAAAGACAATAAGAAATATTACAGTAAACCAAATAAACATCTGCCACTGTTATGCATTCTAGTGGAGAATGAAGAAAAAAATAAAAACAAAAACACATTTTTTTGCAAGATTACCAACTACTCCTCTATTAATCTTGTCACCCAAATATTAAAAACTGTATGTTAAAATTATCTGATACTATGCCTATTTCCCCTGAATTAAATCAATAAACACAAAAGGCTAGGGCTAGATAAGTCATCATTAAAACCCCTCAACAGCATTCTTATAGTTTCTAAAATTTAAGATCTTAAACTTCTTTCAATTCCTTGTAGTATTCAACTAAGTCAGCAAATTAGCCTGAAGTTGGAGATTAATTGAAACAAAATCTATGTGGAAAAGGTCATGTAATAATGTCATGATAAGGTCATTCCCCCAAAGAATTTCCACACTTCTTTACTACCCTTTGTTTGATAGGACAGGGTCATCAGCACACTAATTAGTGTTGCAAACAGACAGCAGGTGTGAAGAAGAGAGAGTCTCAGACAGCCTTGTATACAGCCAGTCATCCTGGAGAGCCCAGCTACGAAGGGTCAGTCAGTTTTAATATATGAGATTAAATTCTATATCCAGGTCACTGCTCAGTGTTTCATGGTATCACAACACGCCATGCTAACTAAGCTCATGAATGTGTTCAGACAGCTAAGGTTCAATGATCAAAATGGAAATTTTCTGATATGAGAAGTGTCAACAAATACTCCAAGAGAACCAATACTCTGCAATAAATGTGGTGTTCTTTCAAAAGATTAGAGAAAATGATGAAACACGGTGTGTTTTTGAAATATGATTTTATTGTAGCATTATAAAAACCAAATAGGTTACCAATGACAAGCAACAAGACAGGCCACGGTTAGTGTCTCTGAAGAGACATCATGACTAAGACAACTATTATGAAGGACAACATTTAATAAGGGCAAGCTGGACAAAGTATATGCTCAACTTTTCTGGGAATTTTTTTTTTTTTTTTTGTCAATGAGATTAATCTGATTCTCTACACCTTAGACTTAGCCTAACTCTTCAGACATGGGCAAAAAGCAGCCACATTCTTCACCAAATTACCACAAAAACAGTCTGTAGGCCACATACTAACATTCTCCTCTGAAACCTCTTGAGACAGGTCTCCACAATGCAAATCACCCTCAGCACCAATATGTTGCATATTTCTACTAGGATAGCTCACCATGCCTCACTTAAAGAATTCCACTGCTTTCCAAATCCAAAGTCACAAAGAGCACATTCCACCAAACAAAACATTGTCAAGCCTTTCACAACAATACACCAGTCTCTGGTACCAACTTCTGACTTAGGTAGGGTTTTCATTGCTGTGAAGAGACACCATGGCCAAGGCAACTCTTATAAAGGACAACATTTAATTGGGGCAGGGTTACTGGTTCTGAGGTTCAGTCCAGAATCACCATGGCAGGAAGTATGGCAGCATCCAGGTAGGCACGGAGTTGGAGGAGCTGAGAGTTCTACATCTTGTTCCTAAGGCAAATTGGAGAAGACTGGCTTCCACAGTGCTAGGAGGAGATTCTGAAAGCTCACATCCACAGTGATACACTTCCTCCAACAAGGCCACTCCTACTCCAGCGAAGTCACACTTCCTAATAGTGTCACTCACTCCCTGAGCTAAGCATATTCAAACCACCAGTTAGTTAGGGAACTTCTTTAACAGTATTTCTTCCTTCTATAAAGGGATCTTGAGTTCTCATCTGTGTGATCAATAAATGGAATTGACACTGACTGAAATATTAAAAGCTTTGGCAGGCTATTCAGCAATTGAAAAGATGGGAGGTTTTTCTGAAGCATAAGTTGTCAAATTTTACACCAGAAGTAAAACAAACACTTAAGCATGATCAATTAAATTACAACTTTAACTGCTTGAAAATGGAAACAAAATATGTACTAAAATTTTTCATCGGTAACAAAGATCTTTTTTTTAAAAAATCACAAATTTCTTTTGATCTGTAGAATAAATGTTACAAATTCTTTGACATTCCAACATTAGCCAAAACTGAAGCATTCTGATTCCAAAACATCTAAATAAAAAGAATTTCCAAACTTTTGTGGTTTGGACATCTTCGAATTAATTAGGAAATTATACAGCACATAAAAGTTTGATGCTGTACAATATTCCTGTTTTAATAGTTATAATTACAAATCAATTATGGACTCTTAACATTTGGCATTTAACAATACACATACTTGAAGTGCCTTCAGGTCTCTGAAGGCCTTCTATGTTGCCAACAACATTTGGCCAGAGGCTACAGAAAAGCACTTAATTGTCATAATTTCAGAAACCCAGCCTGACAAGTGTCAGACCAAGAGACAGCATCGAGTAATAGCATATATAATTGTATATTAAAGAAACATCTACTTACAAATATAATTGGTTAATTCCTTCTTAAAAGTCAACCACATCACTATCATAATCAATTGCTATGCAACACATCCCTTCATGCACTTTCATAAGATCACCCGTCAATATTCACAAAAATCAAATAATATTTATGATGAACAATTTCTACTGACTATACTTTATTACAACAGATAAGGCTCAGTTTAATAAAATAAAATAAAAATGTACTTGATCCTTAAGAATATCATCTGACAGCTAAATTTTATGGCTTTTGGATAGAATAGTTTTTCCCATATTTCAGGTGATAGTAAACAAAGCATTTGACTTAATTATATTTATTACATTTTATCACAGTAAGAGGCAATTGTAAAACTATAGCATTCATTTCTGTAATCTTTATTTATTAAGATAATTACATGGTCCTTGTTTCCAATTCACTCATTATAAAGTATATTGTCAGCTTGATTTATTTGATCTATTTTTAGATTTTTCATTTATTTGCAGGAGCAGAAACACATTTTATCCACTAAAATTTATTAATATTGCTCAAGAAACCACATCAATGAATACTGTATTATATCATAATCAATTACTTGTAGGTACAACCATAGTTAGAGATGTATTACACTGGAAACAATACCATAATTTGTTTTAAAACTGTCTGTAGAACACAAAACAGTAACCATGAAACCAGAAATATACTGTACTCTTGATGATAATAATAATTGAAATAATATCAATTGTCCAGTGACTGCCTAATGTTGTACCCTTTCTCTTCTCTACAAAAACAAGAATGTGTGTGTGTGTGTGTGTGTGTGTGTGTGTGTGTCTGTGTCTGTGTCTGTGTAGAACCCAAAAGAAAACATATTAATGTGGTGTAAATAATTGGGCAAATTGGTGAGTCAGTGCCATGGTGCCTAAATGATAAAAACATGTAATTATGCTTTCCATATCCAAAATAAAAACGCACTAGAAATGCAGATTTCACTGGAAAGTAATGCCTTTCGCTGTTCTTTCGTTTTTCTGCCCATATCACTGCTATGCATTTGCATAGATTCAGATAGCAAATCCTTACATGTTGAACTCCTAAGAGACAATGAAGAAAACACCAAGACTTTTATCATTTTTGTTCCAATACACTGAGCACGAAGAAGTACATGCCACATGCAGTACCTTTGGATACTGTTTCACAGGAATCAATACTCTTTCGGAGAGCTTTATGTTTTTGTTGCTGATGACATCGAGATATTTCTTTTCTTCATCTTCCTTTTTTCCATCTGAACCTTGAAATTTCTCAATTTCTGAAAGAAAAAATAATAATCACAAAATCAAGGTGAGTGACATGAAAAATGAGCCACCCTCGTTTACATGAGTGACATGATAATTGTTTGTATCATTGCACATACAGTTTGAGTAATTCTGATAAAGACGGAAGCTGCACCTTGCAGACAGCTATCTGAATCCCACTACAAGGCAACCCCTGCCAACAGCACCTAAAAAGTGATACTGAAACAGGAAGACAGGATGCGGATGCGGTGCACTTGGCTGTGTATCTTCTGACAAAACAGAAGAAAAATACATCTTGTGACTACTTAAGCCTTCTACGCAAATAGCTTTCCTAGAAACAGTGCTAGAGCAAAGCATATTGTACATCCATAGCTTTCACTTTCTATAAAATTATTCCTAAAACATATTTAATAATCATCATCAAGTTTTTCAAAATATAGCAAAAATAGTTTCTATATTATAAAATATAAAGATTGTGATTGGTAAATGTTGAGAAAAAAATGCTTATCTTGCCCTTTAAGAATGTTCTGATATGGCTGTTCTAAATATAATTACACTTTTTATTCATTTTTTTCATTTTTAATACTTTCATTAAAAATGTGGATATCTATTATGAATATCAGAGAAAGAATAAAAAACAGAAAGGGACCTGGTTTCATCGCACATGTCTCCTAATGAGGAAAAGAAACAGGAAATATATGCTTATGTGTGGGAAATGAAAATACACACCATGATTCTACTAAATGGGAAAAAAGAAAAGAAAAAGAAATGAGAACAGACACAAGGGATGCAGTTTTTGCTTAAGACTTGCCAGAATGATATCAGTCCAGTTAGATATGTAGTGGTTATTACTTAGCATCGTGACATCAGCTTTCTTCTCCCCTACTCCAGTATTAAATATATTCAATATATTATGGGGTTCATTTTAAATTGAGTGCTTTACAAACCCCAAGATGCTCTTCAGAGATCTTTCCCTGCCTTGTAACCGTTCACAAGCAGAACACTGGCAAGTACAGGTCAATTCTGTACCTATGTACTCTGTAGTGACCATGGACTTCAGATCACTGCCCTTGAGACTTGCACTTACTCCCCACCCCCTGCACTTTGCTTCCTACTCTGTTGAGGAAACTGTAACCCCGAGACACACAGAAGCTCACTCTAGTCCCAATTTGTTACATGAATAACTATTTTGTCGATCTGTTACAAAAAGAAACATAATTTGTCTGACATTCTTTGCCTCCCCCAAAACTCTAAGTTAGACTTTTTTAGACACTTATGATTTGATCATTCTATGAATAATTCTAATAATGTTCCTATCAAGAAGAAGAGCTAAAAGAAATCCCATTTTCACTGTTCTTCCTGCTCATTTCTATAGCTTCCCTTTGAAATGCTTGCCATTTCTTTAGGCCTCTTGACAGATTCCCACAGTCATCTTTTCTTCCCTGACATGTCTGTGAGAGCAATACCTCAACAATTACATGTCAAGTGCAGTACCACAAAATGGTAGAACCAAACTTTGTCTAATTCAAATTTGCGTAGCCAATCTCCTATTTCATTTTTGTTTTCACGTTCTTAATTTTCATATAAATAAAATAATTATTTGAATTTTGGCTCTACAGTAAGCTAATTATGGTACTAAGATTGGTCCCAGGCAGGGCCTTATACACAATGCTGGGCAAATGCACTCTCACTAAGGCATCTCTCCAGCCCACTTTTTCTCTGCTCATTTTTAAAGTATGACCCTTAAGATTCCCACAGTGAACTGAACTCACTCTGCATTACACAGAGTCCCTAAATATTAGACAGTCTAACCCCAGCCTCTCAGGGAGCTTAGTAGGCTCGCGTCATCAGGGTTAACTTAAAATGATCCTTTCTTTTACTGCACAATTAAAGCATGTGCTTTGTAACATTTAGAGAATACAGTTATTCACAAGGTTCTAAAGGCCCACAGATTAGAAGATACTATCAAATCATTTCAGATTCCCACATAGCATCAATTTAAACCTGATTAGTACATCATAATATATGTAATTTAATATATTACAGGTGATTGTTTCAAAACTTGAAGTATGTCCTCTTTCAACTCATTAGTGAATATAGTCACTCAAGAGTTTCTAACACTAGCACTGCAGACCCTGTGTTACATGAAGATTCAGAGCAGCCTTCCTTCATTGTGTCTCCAACCACTCAATGACTTAATGACTTAAGGCCATAGGATAAAGCAACGCAAAGGGAATGTCACTTCTGATTTTCTATTACTTCATTTCATCTACAACCATATCATTTCCTTAAAACTGATTTTCTCAAGCTTCGTTATACTTTATAAACCTTTTTAGTTGTGTTTTAATATTTTAATAAGAAAATGTTTAGTATCTGATGTTGCATATGCAGATTAATTGGCTTTCATTGAAAGTCTGTTACAAAACTTCTGAAATTTCATTTCCTTTTCTCTAAACGTTGTTAAGCAGCATATTATAGAAACTGAGTGTGGCAGATGCTGTCATTTTTTTTTGCCCTTATTAATTTCTTTTAAAATGATTTTGCTCTGTTAGTTGTGCATTTTAGATCTCAAGTATGGGTTTCTTTATAGCTAAAGTTTACAGGATTTAATAATGTTTCATGACAATTGCATGTTTTCTTTGTTGTTGGAGTCCACAGTAGGATGTAAATACATGAGACTACCCCACCCAAACACACATACACACAAACATTCATAAAATGCATCTTGGGATAAAGAGGTATGTGACTATTTATGTATGTGGAATATGTACTCAGCAATAAAATGGTGTTTGTATATTGTGTACATAATTAAAACAACTAAATCTCTGCTATTTGAGTTTAGAAATTATATTGGGTCCACTTGACCAGACAAAGGATGGATGTTTCGATGATCATACACTCCTTATATAGTAAACAAACATGAGCGACTGAGTTTGGATCTCTGTGTGTTTTTTATATAACTGTCAGCATAGCACTGGGGAATGGGAGAAAAACAGGCAGGTATTGTGGGCTTACTGGCCTGCCAGTCTAGCCACAATGGTGACTTAAATATTTACTGAGAGATGATGCCTAAAAAACAACCTGGGGAAGCAGTTGAAGAGGATATCTAAACAATCCCTAGCATCTGCATGCCCCTTTATGGGCAAATCATGTACATTCATAATATACCGTATATTAAATACATACATAGAGAGAGAGAACGTATTAAATGATTCGGGGTTGAAGTGATGGCTGACATGAACATGGACACGTACACTCATATGCATGTACCACTGCACACTACATGTAATATTACAACATGGAAAAAAGACTTCAAAAACCATGTCTTCTGTAGTTCTTTCTTTAGTCTCTGTCTTTACAATGTTGGAGGAAAGGGTTGTGTGTGTGTGTGTGTGTGTGTGTGTGTGTGAATGTGTGCTTGTGTTATCCTACATAATATTTTGTCATTAGCTTATAAACATGATTAAGTAAAAGCTGGGTTCAAATCATCTATCCCATAATTAGCAATAAAATGTTACTTTTCATTTCTTTTACAATTATGTATTGTTTTGTATCAGAAATATTATCCCAACAATCTTAACACTGCAAAATTTCTTTAGTTTCTACTTGTGGTTTGTGGAATTAAATCTGACTTAAAGAAAACAGCTTTCCTCGTCCTTAGATACTTGATCTGAAGAAAGGTCATTAGACTCAGGTTTCCTGAACTAGAGAAAGCAAAGCTATCGAAAATAGTTTTGGGTTATCATCTTGTGTTCCCTGACCAAAATCTGTACAGACTTGGCTCTATAGTACCCCATACCTGTCTCCCTCGACTTTGAAATGTCTCAAGATATATTTCATTTACATTCTTTATAGCCTCTATCCCAAGCCCACAAACTACAAAGGCTGAAGAAAAACAATAGCCTAAAGCTGGCTTCAAACACAAAAATAAAATGGGTAGTTACTTGTAAAAATATCTCAATGCTAATATGATTATTTTATGTCTGAACAATGCTAGCAAAAATACCCTGACACAGTAACAGCTCTTTCAGATTCAAGGCCATCAGGCAACTGGACACCTGTCCGATTCACAAAGCACGTAAAGGCTGTCAGAATGGTTGCAAAGATGAGATAAAGTTGATCATTCATGGAAACCATGAAAATGTTATATTTGTTAATAGTGATGCAGGACATTTAAATTGAGCAGGTGATACAATTGGAGGAAAAGATGAGAAAGAAGAGCTGCTGCAAGTGATTTGAAGCATGAAAGGGTTGGGGACTATCAGGAGAGGGAGGCCCTCAGTGAGCAAGGAAAATAGGTGACAAAGCAAAGCAGAGAGGAGCAACTAAGAGCATAGGGTAGTGACACAAATGCATGTTGTTGTCCTACTGATACAAATTTATGTTGGCATCCTATTGAAACCCAGTACATTGTATGCTAATGAGAAATAAGGAAAACAACACAGAGCCAGGAAGATGGCCAAGCAGATAAACTTTCTTGCAACAGAGGCCTGAGAACTCGAGTTCAATAGTGAAAACAGAGAACTGACGGCTGCAAGCTGTCTTCTGGCCTCCACACCTGTCCTGCCTGTATGACTGCACACACTGATATAGATGTAAGTTATAGAGGGGAGGTACGTTCTATGTTCTATGCTTCAATATGCCCTTCATCACACTAACCTCATTACATATATGCTAATAATATGCAAATTGCCTTAAATAGAAATGGCAGAGTCGGAAATGGATTGACAAAAATTAGGCCACAGTGATGGTATAAAGAATATAAAACATTCTTGATTCATCAAATACATCTTTGAAAATTTATAAACATTTTTAATAGGATTGTAACATTATACACACAAATACAGTCATTCTTCACCAAATGGAGAACATGCTTTGCTGATTTCTAATTTTTACACACTAGCAACAAATTTCTAAGTATAATGCTAAACATTTTATTTTGGAAAAAAATAGAGTCTTGTATTGACATAGGTTTCTTGCATAGCTTGGGCACCTCATTTTGCATGGATTCAAGTTGTATTTTCTTTAGGGATTAAACCTGCATTGCCCTGCCACTGGCTTCCTTGCTCTGCCAGCCTTTCCATTGTGAGCATTAGTTCCTGAAGACCCACATGTGACTTTTTTCTTCATCACCATTGTGATTTTAATACAGGCATATGACTATTAGCCATGTCTTTATTTTACTTACATTGGTGTTTGTAATGTTTATACTTTGACTACACAAAGTATTTAGAGTACCAGTACTGCAGAATACACTGGACTCTTACTAACTAAAGGTTAACTATCTAACATGTTCCTGTCACTGCTCAATCTTATTCTTGCCATATCATACTTTTGGCTCATGGCTTCCTGAGACAGAAAGGCTAAATTAGGTCCTTACCTCCATTAAGCTCACATACTAAGTGAACAATGAGCACAGGTAGAAAATACATATGCTCTATGAAAACTAAAGTGCCTTGCCAAAAAAATACTTTAAACACATGTTAATAATAAAAATAAGTCATTCCAATGACAAGTAAACACTCTGGTTTTCTTGGTTTGCATAAAATTAAAATACTACTTTTCTGAGCCTTAACTGTGATAATTATATAAGATAACATTTTTTCACCATTTAGACTTAAGTTTACAGAAAGCTACAACCAGATGTGCATTAATTTGTACTAATTTATCTTCAAGATGTTCAGAAGCCTAATTACATTAGACATTCCTTGAGTTTAAAAATACATTTCTCTGAACTTTCTAAAATATGTCATAATTCATCAGAAAAAAATAAACTTTTACAATTTCTTCTTGTCAACACTATTATTTAAATATGAGTTAATATAATCTGCTTCATATTCATCATACTCTATTAATGAATGGCACCTGGCATATTTACAACAACAACAACAACAAAAACATGCTTAGGCCAATTGTTGATTAATAACTGTAGTAAGTATTACTGTTACTCTTTAGAATCTGACACTAATTCTTTATTGGCTGAAGAACTAGAGACATCTTATATTATTAAAGTTGTTTTCAAATCCTTAGTACTTTCAGCATAGAAACGTGTGTGTGCGTGCATGTGCGTGTGTGTGTGTGTGTGTGTGTGTGTGTGTGGTGTGTATCTTTTATGGCACACCAAGGAAGATCCTCCTCATTCACTTTCCCTGAGCTATTTATGTGACTTCTGCTCTTATATAGCAGTCTTTGGTTCATCTGTAGTGGACTGCTGTAACATACACTTCTCTCTCATATCACTCAATTTAAAAGTGGAGAAAATGAGAAATAAACTCAGTTTTCTTGATTGTGGATATTCTTATGTTCATTACTATTTACTGCAATTGTTTGGCCATATGAGAAAGATGCCAAGGTTATAGATAACAGAGAATCTTGCAGAGTTCCTGAGAATGAAATTTAAATCACCAAACATGGTAAGGAGAAAGACGATGCTTCCATAAAATAAAGTCTCATGACTATATGGCAGAATAATCTCTAAGGAAGTGAAATTATTGTCTGAAAGAAACTTCTGTACTACAGGGCTCACTGTAACAATACCAACACTCACTAAATAAAACAAATAGGTTTGCAGTAATAGAGGAAATCAGTATGTATACACAATAAGATGCTATTGAGCCGTAAAAAAATGAAATCCTGTCATTTGTGATGCGGATGGAACTTGATGTCATGGTAAGTGAATTAGACCTGGAACATAAAGATAACTACTGCATAATCTCCACTCATGTAGGGAGCATAGAACTGTTATAGAAAGTAAAAAGTACACTGGTGGGCTCCGTGGGCAGGAGCGGAAAGGGGGGACTGGGTCAGAAAAAGCTCAGCAAAGAAAGGGTCACTCAATTCACTTGGAAATAAGTTCTGCTCTGCTCCTGCGCAGCTGGAAAGCCACAGAGGTAGTGATGCTCGAATAATCCAGGGCCTTAGGAAAAGGAAATGAAACTTCTCAATATAAGTGATGAAAATTTAAAAATACAGACATGTTCTCCCAATTGAACTCCTGGACAAAGTATTCATGAAGACATGTCACCTAGTTAACATGAACAATTTTAATGCTCATCTATAAAATTAAACATCAGGAGGGCTCAGCCAGGAGAAAAATCTAAGCCTAAACCCTTCCCAGAGAATTATAGAACACTAAATGATGCTGGGACAAGAGAAATAGTCTTCCCTTTAGAAGAGAACACCAAATGGTTATTCAAATCAAATGATCAGTCCTGCATGTAAGTAACATTATACAGACTGAACAGCTTGTATCTATGTATTTAGGAACACTTATGTATATACATATATGCACACAATAGTGATTAATGAAAAAATAGGTCATGGCCTGGAAAGAGAGCTAATATTATATGGAATGATTCTGGAGGGAGAAAGGGAAGAGGGAGATGATGTAATTACACCATAATAATAAATTATATTATAATCTCAAAATGTTAATTGAAAATTACAATTTACAAAAATTAAAATCAAATGTAAATTTAACTTTTCCTTGACTATTAGAGCATTGGCATATGTTTTGAAGTCAGGAACAGTACATCGTCAAAGTGTGTACATCTTTGTCATAACAGCTTAGCCAGTTTAGGCCTCTTGGATTCCATGTGAATGTACACATTAATTCTTCAATTCATGTAAAATGAAACAGTATTTTCTGAGGTATTTCATTGAGTCTACAGTCCTGCCATCTGTACAGTACTTTATCAAGCTGTAAATACAGGCTATACTTCCAGTGCTACCATTTTTCTCTATGGCATTCCAGTTGTGTCCTTTAACTCTAAGCTCACAGGCTCCTCAGGGCCCTCTTCTCTTCCTGACTCACTGTGTTACCCCTGTCTTCTCTAAGATGGAAAGGAACATCTGATACAGCTCCCAAATTTATTTGTAAATTTCCTTTTTAGATACTATGCTATTGATGCAAAGAAACGAAAGCAACATTTTATGACTGTAACACGACCACATTGCTGAATCTATTCTTCAGTTCTAATATTTGGGGATTGAGTCTTTAGGACTTTCTCTAGTCATTCACAGCTGGACTCTTGCATTCTCTCAGTAAAAAATCTTTCTTATGTTGCCTCACAAAGTTTTAGAAGTAAAAATGCGTATTATATTTTTTTAAAATCAATTAAATTTGTAATGACACAAATTCATACAGGAAATAATGCTTAATTGAAAATTTCATAGTCATTAAGAAAAATCTCTCCCTTAGAAAAAGAATACATTTATTATAAAACACAACTTAATACTTTCTTTATTCTGAAAGAATGGAAAGCAATACTGGAAATAGTAACAGCACTTGTCAAATCTTTTCTAAGTTAATGAATGAGTCAAAAGCCCTTGGGAATGGAGCACTCCATAAATCTCCGGTGGTTGAATGCAAAATGAGTGGCATCTACTGAGGCTAATTCAACTACAACCTCTCAACAGATTTAAATTCTCACCAGGAAATGTCCGTGGGGAACAAAATGCGTGTAGAGGATTTGGATAAAGCTGGACTGAGATAATTCAAATCAACCACACCTGACTACATGGAGAAAAGATGAATACTATTACACATTAGAAATTACTTTAGAAATTACTTCCTATTAGCCTTAATCTTTTGCTCTCAATTTATCTTTCTGCCTCCACCTCCAATCATCTTGGACCACAAACAAACAGGACCTGAAACACTGAACAGAAGTGGACTTAAGACCTGCTGACAGGAAGGAATCCATGCCTGGGACTAGAAGTCTAGACAACTATCCAAAGCTAGTTAGGTCATAGACCTTAAAGGAGAATCTACTACTACTATGTTTTATAGACCCAGGTATTCCTAACTGTCTAGAATGTCTAAAATGCATTCTTATCCTTATGAATAAGTATAGCCTTCATCCCTCATTAAATAATTTTCTCTTTGCAGCAAACAGAGACAATTTTAGACCACAACTGGCTATGATACAGAGATCGACAGATAACGGGGTGCCCAGCTCCAATGAATATATTTCCAGCACAACTCCTCCATCCAAGGTTTATGGAATCTTGTGGAATAAAGGCTCAGACAAATTACAAGACAAAAGACCAGGACATCTGCTAAGACTGTGTTCCCTAGAAATGGTAAGATAGCTTTACCCATTAAACCTCAAAAATATGGTTGCCTAAACAAAACCCAAATGAAAATGCCAATAGTACTGCTAGAATACAAAGAGGGAATCTCATGGGATCCCACCTTTAGACAAAGAACTACAGCTAACTAATGATTGCTGAGAGAGGGAGAAGAGTATCAAGGATAAGCACATTATGTAGTTATCCAGTACAAAATGATTTGCCTGTAAATTATATAATCACAAGTAACAGTATAGGTAGCAGGTTGAATTTAAATGATGTAATATTAATAAAAGTAAAAGAGACCATGAACTTTAAATAGAGAGAAGGGGGACATGAAGAGATTAGAGAGAGTTGCTAGAGGAAGAAAATTGAGTAAGTGATATAATTGTTTTTAACTAAAACTTATAAAAAGTGATAAAAAGAAAATATATTTTATAATGTAAATTAAAAAAACTGAAGGTGTTGCATAGTGGGGTGTTGTTTCCTGTGTACGAAATACTAAGATATAAGGCAAATAAAAATTTGTTACAGATTTTAAATCTTGTCTTCTCTTGATTCTAGGTAGGCAAGTGTCATCAATAAACTCCAAGTTCATCACTTCTATGAGATAGTCCCAATTCACAAGTTAAACATAGACAACGATTTTACTAAACAGGCTTTGTAATCAATATCTGCCACGGCACTTCTGCCATCGAGTTATATTTATATGACACATTAACCAACCATTAAATGAATTCAATTATCCTATCATGATGTGCAGATCATTCATCTTGATATTGGTATTGGTATTAATAGCTGATATTGGTGAAAATTGACTTTCAATAGCTATTCCTCCAAGTTGGTAGCAATCTGATAGAACTTAGATTTCTAGAATTCCTCTGAATGATATAATAAAAAGTATAATGAGATCTAAACTTAACTTATCTAAATGTTAGGAAGCCATGTCATCATGCATATGAATACTTAGTCTACATCACCAATGTCCCTGAAGAGAATCACCCCTTCAAATAGATTGGCCTGGGGTGTGCACATCTCTGATGCGGCCTTTGTGTGGGAAGGATTATGCCCATCCACTCTGACAAGCTTCAACAGGGCCTTTCCTTGGAATTTTTTGGGATATTCTTTCAGACACTATGTGATCATAATCCTGGAGCCCAATGACCTTAACTTGGGGGTTTCATGTGACCAGAATATTCTACAGAATGGGGAGATGCAGTGTTGCACAAAGGCACAACTTAGACCTATAAGATTTCTCATTATAGAGAACAATGTGGTGGTCTGAATATGGAGGGGCTTCATAGACTCATATGTTTGAATATTTGGTCCACAGGTAGTGGCACTATTAGGAGAAGTGCCCTGGTTGGAGTAGGTGTGAATATGTTGGAAGAGCTATGTCATGAGGGGGAGGGCATTGAGTCTCAGAAGCTCAAACCAGTTCATTGTTGCTGCCTTACAATAAATCAAGATGTAGAATTCTCAGCTCTCTCTCAAGTACCATGTCTTCCTGCATGCTATCATGGTTCCCACCATGATGATAATGAACTAAATCGATGAAACTGTAAGTCAGTCGCAATTAAATGTTTCCCTTTATAAGAGTTTCCATTCTCATGGTGTCTTTTCACACCATGAATATCAACAGAAGTTGGTACTAGAGACTGGGGTATTGTGATAAGTCTAATCATGCTACTGTCTGGAGGAATGTGGACTTCGTGATTTTAAATTAGAAAAGAATTTGAATGCATTAAATGGGGCTTCATAGGTCACACAAGCAGAAGCAATGAAGAGAATAGTACTGGAGTGATTTAAACTGTAGGGGCTAGCACAATGCACTGCAGAGGAGAAGAATATTAATATACAGTCTAGGGATTGTTATTGTAATATTTTGTTGAAGAGTGCAGCTGTTTATTCCCCTTGTCTAAAAACATCTGCCTGTGGTTAAATTGAAAAATTATGTATTAGCATCTTTAGAGGAGAACACTTTAAAACATTGACTATGTTGTGTGGCTACTGGTGTTCACCCTTATACAGTTCTATAATGTAAACGTATAGTTTAAGAAGGGGCACTAGCAAGTAGAATAGAGCTAAGTCCTATGTACAAGGACATAAACAGATCAAAGGAAAGTTTGAGAAAAATGGAATAAAGAGAACTGTGACCTCAGTGTAAGATCCTACTCAGAGAAGCTTCCAACTTATAAAAAGGAATTAAAAGCTTAGAGCCAATGTGGTGGTTCTCATCTTTAATCCCTATTGAGGCAGAGGCAGAGGCAGAGGCAGAGGCAGAGGCAGAGGCAGAGGCAGAGGCAGAGGCAGAGGCAGAGGCAGAGGCAGAGGCAGAG
>NC_034594.1:13044651-13055096 GCF_900095145.1 Mus pahari | reverse complement strand
GAGGCAGAGGCAGAGGCAGAGGCAGAGGCAGAGGCAGAGGCAGAGGCAGAGGCAGAGGCAGAGGCAGAGGCAGAGGCAGAGGCAGAGGCAAGCAGAACTCTCTGAGTTGAAGGCCAGCCTGGTTTAAAGAGCAATTTCAAAGACAGCTAAGCTTGGGCAGTGAAAGAACTGATTGAAAAGAGAAAGTTGGTAAAGATGTATTTGAATGAGGGGGTCATGTTCCACCCCCAGCAAGCAGGAAAACTTATAGCTTCATCCCCATGGTTCTGGCTTTAGAGTCAAGGATAGAAGAAAAGGATTATAGAATCTCTCTGTGACTAAAGAAAGCTGTTAAGGTTAGTTAGGCATATGCCAGGGAGATTCCTACATGGAACATTAGAGAGACCATTGCATGAATTTCTGAAAGTGAAGCCTGAGTTGTCTTGGAGACACCAAAATATGGAGATGTCAGAGTCATGTGATACCTGCCCCAAAAGAGGAGCTAACAGAGTGGAACCAGCCCAGGAGAAAAAAAGTGTGTTGCTGTCAACAAAGTTGAAAGAAGTTGGTGATATGAAGAGTGCTTTGATATCAGACATGGAGATGCAGAGTTGGGAGCGTACCCAGCTGGTTTCTGGTCTTGCTTTGGTAAAGTATTTCTTCTGTATGCTCCTTTTCCTCCAATTTGGGATATATATATATATATCTCCCAAATATCCTGCACCATTATTTGTTGGAAGTATGTGATCTGCTTTTTCATATTGATTTTACAGTGGAATACAGTTAAGAAATTATATGTGTCTCCAAAGAGACTTTGAACAAGTTTGAAACTGTTATAGACAATGGAAGCCTTTGAAATTGCATGAAATGGCTACAAGCCTATAGGAGCCAGGGAGTGAAATGTGGTAGTTTAAATAGGAATGGCCTCCATAACCTAATTTGTTTGAATATTCGGTCAATAGGGAGTGGCAATATTATGAGCTGTGGTCTTCTTGGAGTAGATGTGGCTATATTGGAGGAGCTATGTCACTGGGGGGGGGGGGGTGAGGTCTCAGAAACCCAAGCCAACTTTCTTCTGCCTTTAGAACAAGATGTAGATCTCTCAGCTTCTTAACCAGCACCATGTCTGCCTGTGTGCTGCTTTGCTTCCTCTCGTGACAATAAACGAAATTTCTGAACTCTAAGCTAGCCTCAGCTAAATGTTTTCCTTTATAAGTGCTGCCAAGCTCATGTTGTTCCTTCACATCAACAGAACCCTAAAGAAGTCTGACAAGGCCACAGAAGATCATGGGAATTCTCACTTCAGGAAGAGCTCAGGAGACGCCCCCTTCATGCAGGTCAGTGAAGAACTTAACTGTGGCTTTGTCCGCTACACTTTATTATGTGAGAAAAAAAATTTTCATTGAAAAGACATTGTAAATATTATAAGGCAACTCTTTATGCTTGGGATTTTCATTGGAATAAATATAGAAATGAAACTTTCCTTCCAAAAGTGTTACATTATGTGATAAGAAACAAACTGATCATACATAGCAATTTCAAATCCCTTAGGACGTGTAACTAAATTGAACAGTTTCACACTCTCCCGAAAATTCCATCACAACCTAAGGCAACCATGATAATGTTATATACCAAGATATCAAGTTAAAAGTTGCAAACTCAATTTAGAACACAGACCAAACAATGCTTCTGCCAAGCTGTATTTTACTGAGAAAAACCTGTGCTTAAAATCTAATCAGCAAGATTTGTAACTGGTATCCTGCGATACATCACCCAACATTTACTGAAAACTTTCCTTAAGATTCCTCTGAGAGCAAGGCTGCTAGGGATAATGGGTCCTAAAGGAGTTTACCCTTCTCATACACATGCGGCCAACTCAAATATTGATCACACCAAGCATTAAAAATGTGCTTTTGTGAGGCATGCATGCTTTCAGACTAATAAACATGAAAGCTCTCTACTGTGTATAGCAGACAAAGCCCATGAATTTATAAACACAGATTTCAGGGCACTGATAAGAATTTAAATGCTTGTACAAACAGATGAAGCATAGTCACATAAGCAGAGAACAAGAAGGATTAATTAATGTGTGGCATATATGAGAGGTCTCTGAAAGTTTGAAACTAGAAAGGGTTGTGAATGTTTAAACATGCTGAGAACAACATTGTGTTGGGTAGTTTAAGGAATCATATTATGGAAATTTAGTAATTTACAAATGATAGAAGTCCATAAGCTACAAATTAGAAAAACATACTTCAAATAAAATAAGTGACTCTGAAAGCCACCCTTATCATTAGCTTGGACAAATGGATTTGAAGAATAAAATATTCCATCCTGCAAATGTGAATATACTAGAACAGTTAAGTAATTTACATATAGACCACTTAAGGTAGTATAAAAATTATATTAAAAATAAATAACATTCATTCACTCCAATTTTTATACATTTTGAACTTCAGCATTTTCATTCAAGTAAGACATAATTCTTTAGGGATCTTCAAATCTATAAAATTTCAGAAATATATTTAGGCATATATTAGAGTAACATATTTAAATGATCTTTAGAGTTAAAATTACAAAATTACTTAAGTGTATATGCAATAAATATTTACCCTGAATAGATGAAGTTTCCTACACAACATGAAAAAAATCAACCTTTTTAATAGGGAGAAGTAGTTATTATTGGTGTTGTTTCAATTATATACTATAAAAATTTATCTTACAAGGAAATCATGCATTCGTAACAAGAAATTCCAGCACCACATGCATTGAATATGAATACTGCTATTAATTAAGAACTGTGTTCTTTGATCATCCATATCAATCAAGAAAACTTTATCTTTTGAGTCATCACCTTCTGCTAACCCTCAAACATAAAAACTATGTCACTCTAGATCTCTATTGCATTGTTATAACTTATATATATGAAATATCGGTCAATTTTTCTAGTGACCTGCTAGTCTGTTGTATAAATATTTATAGAACTTTCATATTTTATAATATTTTATTAATTTAATATAATTATTTTATTAAAAATAATATAAAATTATAATTTTATAAATATTTTAATTAACTATATTATTAAGATATTGCAGATAAAAGAAACATTAGTGCCAAAATTAAGCATCCACTTAAAAATGGTGGTTCTGAAACTGGAATTTACAGTGCATTTTACATTTTTCGTTTGTTTGTTTTGGTTTTTTGAGAGAGGGTTTCTCTGTGTAGCCCTGGCTGTCCTGGAACTCACTTTGTAGACCAGGCTGGCCTCGAACTCAGAAATCCACCTGCCTCTGCCTCCCGAGTGCTGGGATTAAAGGCGTGCGCCACCATGCCCAGCAGGATTTTACACTTTTGCTATCACATATATTTTTAAACACTTATCCATCACCCAAAATACAAAGTCCATGACAGAATGACAATGTAAAGGCATTAATTTGTTTATACCCTCCTTCACAACAAATATTTCATGTGGTACCTTCTTTAGTAGTTACTTTTATCAGTTTTTATTAAATATTTGTGTGTCAGTATGCAAGAGCTGATACACAGAAAAATGCAATGGACCATGGAAAGTATATTTAAGGGATTCACCTGGAGCTAGAGTTACAGATGCCTATGAACCACCCAATGAGGATACTAGGAGGTGGGCATGGGTCTTCCCAACTACAATGAGTTCTCTTAACTGCTGATCCTTCCCTACTGCTCCCTGTCACTATTATTTGTTGAGACTTGCATGCCTGACTATGGTATTACCATGTCTCCACCCATCTTTCTCTCTGCTCTAGCTCTGCCCATGTCCACCCACGCCCTCTTAGATCCATGACTTCCTCTTGTTTTCATGTTATCTTGCACCACAGTGGCCCATTGCAAAAAAAAGAGCACAGGGGCCATGCATTTCCAAGAAAAATCAGCTTCAGGAATGGGCCATAGGTGAGGAAAAGAATGGCCAGTACTAAAACTGTGAAGATGTTCTAAGACGTTGCTTGTAACATGACTCGCTCACCTTCCTTAGGATCTTGGGAGTAGAGCACTGAAGGCCTTACTTGCTACCAGCTCTTCATAGATCTCTCTGGAGTCGTAAACTCAAAAGTAGCAAAGTATTTTCCCCTAAAGAATATGCACTTATTGATAAACGTAAAAATTATTTCAGGGAAAATTCCAGCCATTTTACTGCCCAGTGTAAAAGATCCCACATTTCTAACCTTGGTGCCCGCCTGGGATAAAATCTACTGCCGCTATGGTTAAGATCTGGCACATTCCCATCGCCCTATGGGAAAGGAAAGCAAAAGTACCAACAAATATGGACACTTGGTCCACTGTTCCTGCTCTGAGAAATGGTAGGCCTTCTGTCACTGTCCACAAAAATGTGACCAGATTAATTGTCAGCAAACTACAATATCTTGCTCGAATTAATCCAAGCCACTTACACTGTTCATTGCTCTTAGGGTAAGCAACAAAAAAAATACCCAAATCTATATTTAATCACCAGCATTGTGCCCAAAATATCTTAGGATGCAAGAATCGAGCTTATTGTTTTCCATACTCCTTGGTTTATTTGGTTCAAATAACTACAGAGATGTCCCTTGAACTGCAAAACAATTGCTTTCACCTATAAATCCAGATAAAAATAAATGGATATCAAGAAGCAGGGAAGAGAGGGAGGCAGTTTGTGCATTACAAAGAAAAGGCCTGAGGTGCTCAGATATCAGAGAATAAAAGGCACAGGAACCACCGTAATGAGGAGTTCTATTTATCAGTAAGTTTCTTACTCCCATGTACCAAATAAGACATACACAGCCTATTTACAGAACAAAGGATAGGGCAGAGAAGTTTGTGAAATTATATTATAATACTACTGTTAATTTCTGGCCTAACTGTGATGATATTGGCTAGAATGGAAAATGTAAAAGTAATACTAACTATGATGGAGTAGGAGAAATGATTGAGCTCTGTGAATCTTAAATTGGTTATGAAGCTGACTTATTCAGAGAAGGAAAATTAATTAGTCCAGGAAATCTGTATCTTCAGATAAGACAAGGAACATAAATAAAGACTAGAGAAATAATATTTATAAGTAAACATTTAAGATTTATAGCAAAAGCACCCCTTGGTATACAGCAAGAGATTTGGAAGTGATGGGTAATGAGTAAGTAATTGTAAGTCTTGGGGACAAAATGTAGTGAACAGAATTAGAAAGAAATGATCAGAGTAATGAACTAATATCTTAGAAGCCAGGAAGCAGCCCCAACTTGAAAAGGAATGTCATTGATATGATTGAATAGCTCTCTTAGTCCAGCTATGGGTGCTTGAGTTGGGGCAGCCAGATTGAATGGTCTACCATAAAAAGACTCACTGAGAGGGACTATGAGACATACTCTAGCATGCCTAGTGGTCAATAACATGGTGGTTTATGCATGAAAAGTAATCATTGATTACTGCTGTCTAAGGCATTGTTCTGACACGTTACAGTCTAAATGTGGTAGAACCCACCCAGAAAATCAGCTTTATTAAAGTCAACATTTTAGTTCATGAAATTATGCCAAAATTTAGGAAATGCATTATATGGCTTTAGCAAAATCCATGAAGTACATGATATGTTACAATTTTCAACCCACATCTTTAGGCAAGAGTACAAATGTGTATCTAGGAGTGTTTAGAAAGGAGAACTATCTGACTGTAGTTTCTCTCCTGGATGCTTGGTGAAAACAAAGTTCAGACAAACACATACTGATTGAGCCATGCACTGACTGTAAATGGATGGCATCCTCAGATGCTTTTATCAATAGAAATCACTTGTGCTGAAAAATCTGAAACACTGATATTGTGATATATTTGCTGCAAGCACTGGCTACTACCGAGATCCACTACTAGTCAAAGAGCAGATAATAAATGACCATAGGATACCTAGTCTTTCATTGGACTGTATCATAACCTCCATACCAAATGCTCCAGGAACATTAAAGGACAGGGAAAGAAAAGATCTTTAAGAGCCAGGGGACCAGTAGGACTGTTTTCTTCATGGATTACCTTCCTGATAGTCTGCCAAGCATAAGCAGTCAGTCCTGAAACAATTTATGAAACACTGCAATAACTTGACTCTGTAAGGATAGTGTGTGTGTGTGTGTGTGTGTGTGTGTGTGTGTGTGTGTGTGTTTTTAAGGCAATAGTAATAAATAATTAAAGACATAAATTTGTGAGGGGGTGTGATGGCAGAAAAAGAACATGGGAAGAGTTGTATGGGGATGAAGGAATGAGAGTTATATAAATATATTCAATGTACTTATGTATAAAGTTATAAAATAAAACTGGTTCATGACTAAAATAGTTGACAAAAAGTTATGAAAAATGTATCTTATTTTACATCAAATTCTATAAGCTAAAAAACCAAGTCATGTTGGTAATGTGAGAGTCAATTGAAAAAGTGCTAGAGATTCTATAAATGAAAACTGGTGAAAATGGGAATGTTACATATGTGCATGTAAAATTCATAAAAAGAACAAATTTATTTATTTTAAAAGGTCTGTTTTTCCATCCTATACTCTGTTATATAATTCCAGTACTTAATTTATGCCCAAAAATCACAGCCATTGTGGTTTACATGTTTATAATAAGAGCCCTGACTCTGTCAGCTTAAGCTTAGAAAGGATGAGAGCAATGAAATCCAATTGTGACACCCACTCCTCTCTGAAAGCCAAAGAAGAAACCCTCCTGAACTTTCCATTCAAAAGCTGTGAAACATATGAAAGATGTACAAAGAGAAACAAATGGGGCTTTAAATGGACTCTGCCAAGCTCCTTTGTGCTGTGCAACATTATTCTTAGACTAGCTTGCATTTATCCTCCTCAATATTCTCATGGAGTCAGGCACAATGCCCTCTGAGGACCATTCTATGCACACGCTATTTTCAAAGAATACATTCTATATAGTTGAGGTATAAATGTTAGCACGCATAATTAGATTTCAAAACAGCAGCGATAGTGAAACAGATTAACATACTGAGTTTCTAAACTGCTCCTACTTTTGCAAAGAAAGCCTGTAAAATCCACAAATCTAACAAACACCCACCACAAAAGTGATCTTATCTATTCTCATGTTGTACATTAGCTATTCAGACTCGTACATATTTGCTGATTTATAAATTTTAAGACACTTCAGCTAATGCCTTTCCCTCTCCCAATGCAAGGTGTCCACTGTTGGATTCTCTGTGCACATCATTGTCTTTTTACAAAATATTCCTCTTATGATATGACACAATAGTTTTTGCATCTATTTTGTGTCATTTTGAAAAATGTTCTCCACTGTGTGGAATAGTATAGAATCTTATTTTGCCAAGAGATAATGAATACTAAATTGTTTGGAAAAAAAGAAGAAATAAATACTAAATTGTATATATCTCATCTTTTCTTCATATTTATCTACTAATGTTGTTCCCATAGCTTGCTTATTGTGAACACTGCTACTTGAACCTATACAAATATTTCTGCACACACACACACACACACACACACACACACACACACACACTCACTCACTACCACCATAACTTAAACAAAATAAAACAAAACATTGGATTCTATAAATCCTAAGTAAATGGGAAAATGTGCTTTTATGTACCTTATAAGGAAATTGATGATCTCAAGCTATCTAGTTTCCTACTACAATAGTAGTAAACATAAAGCTACATTTAAAATTCTCCTGTTCAATGGTCAAATAACATTTTTCTGCCCCTCTGGGGTCTTTCTTTTTGTATACTCACATCCTTCCTTTAGCCTCTGCATGCATAAATTTGTTTATATTAGTGATTTGATTCCCCTTGATTAAAGTGCACCCATAAATGTCCAGTGTACAAAGCTTTCCATGAGACTGATGATAATCCTTACTTCAATCAACCATGTACAATACAGAAAAAATTACATAACCTATTAAAAATATCAAATCATGAGTACATAAAGTGAGGTAAGCATAAACAATTAAAACATTATAATTTGAAAGTAATAAATAATATTATATTCCTAAATTGTTAAATTTCCTAGGTATCATGACATATATGAACTGTATACCTTCATAAAAGTTATTGATAATCAATGTCCTTGTCAGACCATTCTTCTTTAGGCATCAGAAGAGAACTCTAGGGATAATTAAGAAAAGCAGCTCATTGAAAGTATTCTAAGGAGGGATGTTGGCCTAAGGGAGTTGTATACCAGTTTTGCTTGCATCTCTTTATCCATAACTCACTCACAGTGTTTCTAATACTTCTCTTGAGTCCACACTACAACTATACTGTAAGACTTTACTGCTGAAAGAGCTGAAAGAACTATATATAATTGCCAATTACACACAGAGGAAACTAATTTTAAATTAGAAATGGTATTAATCCTATACCACTATATATATATATATATATNNNTNNNNCANNNNTNNANAANACACACACACACACACACACACACACACACAAAATTGAAATTACAGACTTCAGAAAAACATACCTGAAACCCTAAGTGTTAGTTACTGTTCTACAGCTATGAACAGACAGGATAAAAAAGGAAGTTTATTAAAAAATAATCACTTAATTGCATACTTAAAGTCTGAGAGGGTTAGTCTATGACCACCATGACTAGAAACACAGCAGCAAGCAGGCAGGAATAACTCTGGATAAATAACTAACAGCTTAAATCTATCTGACCCATACATGGCAGGCAGAAAGAAACTTGGCATGGTGTGTGTTTCTGAATCCCCAAAGCCCAGTCCCAGTACACACCTCCCCCACCCCCTTATTTTTGTTAAACTGTCCACCACTTGGGAACAAAATATTCAAATATTTGAGCCTATAGAGTCTCTTAGACCACCATACCCAGTGTTGTTACAATGAATAATATATTGCTTAAAAGCATCTGTTTGACCTTGAGCAGGAACTTGGCAGACTGTCCCACGGTCCCCAGAGGACTCTTCAAGCCACAGGCACCCTAGTGCATCCAGGATCTTGGGATCACTGGTGAGTGGAACAAAACAATCTGTTCCAAAACAATCCGGAGGGGCTTAACCCAGCGACCAGGGTTCTTTCCAGTAGGCACCAGCCCAGTGCCACCTTGGGCGCAAAACTCAGCAGAAGGTTCCACAGTCCCCAGAGGACTCTCCATGCTGCAGGTGCCCTAGCACACCCAGGATCTTAGAATCACTGAGGAGAGTCCACCTCCAGAGAGGGCTCTGACCCCAGGATTCAGATGAGAAAGCCATCTTATATCCTGGGTGTCTTGGAGAGCAGTCTCAGCAGGAAAGCAGGAAGAACACAAAAGCAACAGAGGTTCTCAGACAGGGTTCAAGAAAAAAAAAAAAAATCTGTTTAAGGTGATACCCAGGGAAGGTTTGTAAAGGCTTCTTCGTAATGAAACTTTGTAACTTTACAAAGTTTCTTTCATTTGTGTCCTTTTTTTTTTTTTTTGGAGTAGTTGGGCAACACAAGTCGGAGTTCATACTTTGTTTGTTTTGTTCTTTCATTTGTTTTATGGTGTTTCATGTCAAGTCCAGGCTATAAACCTACCCCTACCACTGGCGCTATCCCCACCTGTATATCCTGCTCGCTTGTTTGTTTCGGGAGGGTTTGCAATGTTGACCAGATTGGTCTTGATCCCAGTCTTCTGTTCAGGATGGCATTGAATTTGTGATTCTCCTGCCTCCACCCCAGATGCTGGGATCACTGGCCAGCCCCACAGGCTCAGCTCCCATGGTTTAAGAGCTAATTTAAAAAATAAAAAATAAAAACAAGGAGACGCCCTCTAAGCAGGTAACTTACTATCTGATATATTTAGAAGTCTAGAATTAAAGCAGGCCATGAGGGAACTAGAGGCCACCAACAAAGTGTAACTAGGTCACAGTGAATTTGTCTCTCAGCTCTGTCCCCCATTTACCATCACAACTTGTCTCAGCTGCCACAAGAAGCTTGGAAAAGAAAGAATCTCAAAGACGATGTCTGGATCCTGCTTTTCCACACACTTTTGGCAGACTACCTCACTCTCTCTGAGTAAAGTAAAATATTATGGCTAATTGCTGCATCCTTTTGCTACAAAGATGTGCATGCAAGGAGAATAGAGGAACATATCTGGTATTCACCAAGTACTTTAGAAATGCAGGCATGAACAAAGCATTGGTGAGAATACAGTCTCCTTGTAAACTGGGTCTGTATGTAGAATATTCAGAGCAAGTTTGATGAATGCAGGCATCAGTTTCATCAGGGCCCAGCATTAACTTGGCACTGAGAATACCTTGTCATGATTTGAGCAGGGAGATGTGATTTCATGAGACACCATGAAAGACATGATGTAAGACTAAGGTTTGTGCCTCTACCACTCAGTGGTCACCTATTATCATCTCTTTTGGCTGGCCAAAGTTGCCCTGAAAACTAAAGGAAAGTTTTAGTGGTCACCAGGGGGAAAAGAGAAAGAGAGAGGAAGGGAGGGGGAGGGAGGGAG
>NC_034594.1:13031532-13043900 GCF_900095145.1 Mus pahari | reverse complement strand
GTACTCACTTGGTAGACCAGGCTGGCCTCGAACTCAGAAATCCACCTGCCTCTGCCTCCCAAGTGCTGGGATTAAAGGCGTGCACCACCACGCCCGGCCACAAGTGCACTTTTAAAGTGTTTTGTAAAGGAAGAGTCTCTGGGGTTATCCTTTCATTGATTTTACAATTCTTAGTACCAACAATCTGAGACTGTTACAGTGAAATAATGTGACAGGCACACATTTATTTAATGATTAGGGGGGTTAATGCCAAGGTCCTCTCTTAGTATATGATTTTATATGAATAAAAAGTCAAAGAGCTATCTACGATTTAAGATAATGTTTAAAATTACCAAAGTCCTGTCTTATCATTATCTACATGAACAACTGGATTTAGAGGTCAACAGATTTTAGGATGGAGTAGTTTATTTGTTCAGTATCATGAAAAAGAAAATGTGATCGTAGGAAAATGATATTATTGTAAGAATAAAATAACTAATGAAGACAATTACAAAATAATAATTCTCTTTTTTTACTTAATTATTTTATTTATTTACATTCCAAATGTTGTCCCCCCTCCCCTTGGTCACCCCTCCCATAATTCTTTACCCCACAGCCCTTTCCCTTCACCTATGAGAGGATGCTCTCCCTTCCCCCATCCCTCACTCCCCTCCCCCAGGGCATCATGTGTGCCAGCCCCAGGTATGCTCTTTGGTTGGTGGCTTAGTCTCTAGGAGCTCCCAGAGGCCTGGGTTAGTTGACATGATTGTTATTCCTATGGAGCTGCCATCCCCTTCAGCTCCTCCAATCTTTCACCTAACTCTTCCATAGGGGTACCCAACCTCAATCCAATGATGGGATGTAAGGATTTGCATCTGTCTCAGTCAGCTGCTGGAAGATCCTCTCAGAGGACAGCCAGGCTAGGCTCCTGTCTGCAAGTACAACACAGCATCAGTGTCAGGATTTGGTGCCCAAACCTGGGATGGATCCCAACTTGGGCCAGTCACTGGTCATCCTTTCCTTCAGTCTCTGCTTCATTTATTGTCCCTGCATTTCTTTTAGACAGGAACAGTCCTAGGTCAAAAATTTTGAAGATGGATTCGTGTCCCCATTCCTCTGCCAGAGATCCCTATCTGACTGGTTGTGGTCTCTTCAGGATCTATCCCCCTACTGGTGGGCATTTGGCTAAGGTCACCCCCATTGAGTCATGGGAGCCTCTCACATCCCAGGTCTCTGGGACTTTTTTGAGGTTCACCCCAACTCCAAGTAATTGCATATTTCCATTCATTCTCCTGCCCTCTGAGCTCCTCTCCTGCTTCACCACATACCTGATCCTGATCCTTTCCCTCTCCAACCAATTCCCTCCCACCCTATGCCTCCCATGATTATTTTGTTTCCCTTCCTAAGTGGGATTGGGCCTTCCTTCTTCTTAAACTTCTTAAGGTCTGTGGATTGTGTGATGGGTATTCTGTACTTTTAGGATAATATCCCCTTATCAGTAAGTATATACTGGGTCTCAGTTAATGCTCTCAGGATTATATTTTCTAGTTCCGTCCATTTGGCTGAAAAATACATGGTCTCCTCATTTTTAATAGCTGAATAGTATTCCACTGTGTAAATAAATCACATTTTCTGTATCCATTCTTCTGTTGAGGAACATCTGAGTTGCTTCAAGTTTTGGTCTATTACAAATAAGGCTTCAATGAACATAGTGGAGTACCTTTCTTTGTGGTATGGTGGAGCATCTTCTGGGTATATGCCCAGGAGTGGTATAGCTGGATCTTCCAATTATAAATATTGTACAATAAATAAACCAATAAACGAGGAAAAAGAAAATGCAGGAGCTGTACCTACTTGAAGGGACACACCAAGAGGCGACAATACTGTTCTCATTGCTCCATCTCACACTAACACAGAAGGTATTTCTTAAATACCACTCTCATTCTTTAACGATTGATAAATAACCACTGTACCTATACACTCTGATACATACTAATCTGCACCTTAGTTTGTTGAGTGCTATGCAAAGAAGTTCAATTCTTTATGTATTGGGTGTATTGGCATTACCCCTGGAGACGGCAGGAGCAGATACAGAATGACTGATATTTTTCGACTGCAAGTAATGTCTGTGCCTTACATCAGTGTCATTTTGGATTGCAAACTTTCCAGAGGAGCTTTTGTTCCTTTATGGCCTGATTCCCTTTATTCCTTCTTTATAGGATGACATAGGCATACCATGCTTGATATTCCACATTTCTCTACATCTGAGAATATATAAAAAGAATTAAAAATAGTTTAGGAGACAAAGGAAAACAGTATCTCCAAACATCCAGGTGAGAAACTTGTCTGGAAATTTTCATCAATGCATGCCATTGTATCGAAGCTTCTTGACCTCGACAAAGATACATAAGGTCAGTCTCCAACCATAGCCTCAAAGGGCATTTATTATTATTATTTTTTTTTTTAGTTATAAGAGAAGATTTATTTTGCAACTTGATACTGAGTGCAAACCTTGTATAGGCAGTAATGGAATATGCTGAACTCATGGTCTCTCAATTTTACACAAAGAGAATATCACACTTTATGTATTAATTGTCTTAAAATACTTAGCCCAAGTTTAATTAGAAAAAAAAAAAGAGCCCTGAATAAATGTTCAGTGCTATAAAATAGTTTTAAGTTTTTCAAGTTAAAGTAACAAAAGTAAGAAAGTTTAGAGAACAGAAGGAAACAGAAACAAGACAACCAAAAGGTGTTATTTGAAATTTTATGTAATTCTAATTGTTTAATATATTTTATTTCTCTAGAGATTTCATTCATTTATTTATACAATATAAATTGATCATATACATTCATCACTATTTCTTTTCAATTCCCCTGAGATTGACCACCCCGTGTCCTCTGAATACAAGTCCTGTATAATATTAATGTATAAAACATGCCACAGGATGATTTTCTCTCCTTCAGCATCAACAAACTGTCGAGAGCACCTCTGATAGGCATGTGGCCCCAGGCGTACCTCCTCCGTTCATGCTTGAATTTTGTTGTCTTCATCACCTGTGAATCTTGTGCAGGCAATTTCATGCTGTAAGTTACTATGGCTGACAGCCATGTCCTATTCACAAGTTAGCATATTCTTGATTATGACAGTGGTGGTATATACGGAAGATGCCTTCACTGAACCCAAGTAAATGCTAAACAATCTGAATAAGAGGTAAATATCTGATAGTTTGTAACTTATGTACAAGTAGTTAACAGAAAAGCACAGGTGTTAAAGTGTAAATGTGCTCATGGCTAAAGAAAACAACGATAAAATATCATTTAGGAAGATAGGTGCATTTTAAACACTTAATATAACTATGTTAATTCAGAGCTGATGTAAAACATACACCTGTATGCTACATACTATTTTATTCTATTATGAACATGATACATTACATTTGTCACAACAGATGAACAGACACTGATACATTATCATGAACTAAACTCTACACTTGATTCTGGCTGCCAGAGTTTTTGCTCTATGTTCTTTCTGTGTTTCAAGACATCTGACATGATGTCAGATGGCCATTACCCAGAAATTGGTAGCTTTCCCCCTGTAACAAGAGTCGAAAGTCTCCAAACACAGACAGATGCCCTGGGGATGTATGGCTCAAGTTGAGAAATAATACTTGAGCAGAACGACACTCACTGAAGCAGAAGAGAAGAATCTTGGATAATGAAGTAATCAGAGGAGTTAGAAAGCTTCTGCTACAGATGAACTAACCTCTGTTGCAAAACAGACTGAACCTCGGTAGCAGTGAAGAAATAAGTTTGCATCCCATTAATTACATCCTCAGGAGTGGAGAACTGTGCAGTGTGATTTCTTTCATAACCAATGTTGTTTGCTTGTTTCTTTGTACATGTCTGCTCTTATGGCACTGACACCATTTAAAACCCCATCCAAAGCTGGTCTTCATGTTACACCTGCAGGACATGGCTTTTTATTTTTATAGCCCTTGTCAGGTACCATGAGCACAACACTTACAGATGACAGATCAGAGAGAAGTGGGCTGTACTCAGGTCATTCCATTCAGAAACAGCTCTCTTTCTGTGAGCTTGGCGCCAGGTTAGCCTGAGTCTGACTTTAAAAAGAAGTGACATAGAAGCTATTTATCAACCTCAGAGCTGTCTGGGCACAGGGTGAGGTGTAACCGCAAACAACCGATACACATTAACTACACATTAGTAAGGAAAGCTCTGGACTGTAAAAGGTAGGAAACAATGATTTTTACACAGAACTCCTTGATCAAGCCTGACATGGTACACTTAAATGGCTTTGTGGCTCAATTTCAAATTTCATAGTACAAATACTTCTACAATGCAATGAATCTACCAAGATTCAGAGGCCCAACAGGGAAATATAAAACAATTTTTTTCGCACTACGAGTCAAGCTTGTGAGTGTTTCATAGATTTAAACTGTTGAGATGACCAACATCAAGGACATTTTTTATACTTTTCATTTGTTTTGAAAAGTGATGGAAGCACAGACTTCTGAGGGAAATGATGCATATTAATAATTTGGAAGGAATAAACCACCATTATACAGAGAAAGAGTGCAAGCACAGGCAATGTAATAAGGGATAAGTAGGGAATGTAGGCTTTGGTGACAGACTCTCTAAGGGGAAACCATGACTCTCAGCTCATAATGTCAAGTGGTGTTGCCATTGCCAAACATGCAGAACTGCTGAAGGAGAGGGTGATGTGGCATCACAAATGGCAGGAATGGACCCTGGCAGAGCAGAATCTCAGCACCCCTGTCTGCCAGATATGGTACAGACAGAGCCACAAGAGTCTCACCATGCTTTGTCAGTTTCAAAGAAACCACACATCTTCCTGTCTCCTTACTCAATTACTGTGGCTGATTCTGTGAGTCCTATTCCGACTACTGAACTATGTTGTATTTTTCACAGTAAAATGAAACAGCACCCGCTCTCCTTATATATAAGACGACTGTGCATATTAATGACTTATTCAAGGCTCAATGTCTAAACCTAAATATGAAATTATTTTATTTATCTTGTGTGCTTATCACTTCATCCTGTTGAAATATCTGTTTGTTCTGTATTATTTTACTCTTAAAAAAGCAATGTTTCATGCTCACTTCAGCAGCACATATACTAAAATTGAAACAATACAGTAAAGATTAGCATGGCCCCTGTGCAAGCATGATACACAAGTTCGTGAAGCATTCCATTTTTTTTTTTTTTTTTTGGTGATAGCCAGAAGCTGGACATAACCTAGATGTCCCATGAAAGAAGAATAGATACAGAAAATGTGGCTCATTTACACAATGGAATGCTACTCAACTATTAAGAACAAAGACATTCTGAGTTTTGCAAGCAAGTGGATGGAACTAGAAAATATCATACTGAGTGAGGTAACTCAGACCCAAAATGTCATGCATCATAATGCACTCACTAATAAGTGGATATTAGCCAAATAAATAAATAAATAAACAAATAGTGCAGAACATGTAAGATAGAGTCCACAGAACTCGAAAAACCCAACAAGCTGAAGTGCCCAAGTGAGGACTTCTCAGTCCCACTTGGGAAGGAGAAGAAAGCAATTACAAGTGGAGAGGGAAGGGAGGGAGGGACCTGGGAGGGAAAGTGGAAGGGGTGGGATGGAAGTGTGAGGGGAGAGGGGAACCTGATCTGGTATTGGGTGAGCAAAAAGGACTGAAACCCTGAGTGCCAGCAGAAAGAATGTAAACAGACAACCTCAGGAAATAGGAGGTTGTGTGTGTGTGTGGGGGGGGTCACCTCAGAATGCACCAGAGACTTCCAGGACTCAATGGGAGGGACCTTGGATAAAATGCCCAACAGTAGGGAGAGGGAATTTATAGAGCCACCCCCAGCAGGAAGACAGGACTTCAAGTGAGGAATGGGGATGCCATCACACAGTCATATCTCTGACCCATAATTGTTCCTGTCTGAAAGAATTACATGGATGGAAATGGAGAGGAGCCTGTGGAAAAGAAGGTCCAGCAACAGGCCCAAAGCAGGATCTAGCTCAAGGGGAGGTCCCAAGACCTGACCTGACACTATTACTAAGGCAATGGAACATTCACAAAAAGTGATCTATCATGACTGTCCTCCAGAAGACCCTACAAGCAGCTGAAAAAGTCAGATGCAGATATTTGCACCCAACCAATGAACAGAAGAAGCTGACCCCTGTTGTTGAATTAGGGAAAAGCTAGAAGAAGCTGAGGAGAAGGGTGATCCTGTAGGAGGACCAGCAGTTTCAATTAATCTGGACCCCTGAGCTCTCTCAAACACTGGGCCACCAAACAGACAACATACACCATTTGATATGAGGGCACTAACACACATACAGTAGAGGACTTCTGGGTCTGTGTTCATTCAGAGATAATGCACCTGACCTTGAAGAGACCACAGGCCCCAGGGAATTTAGAGGTGGGGTGGGGGACGTGAGGGCATCCACATGAAGATGGGGTGAATGGGGAGGAGGCATGGGATGTGGATCATTTGGAGGGTGGTTGGAGGGAGGGGAATGGAATTAAAGATAAAATAATTTTTTTTTAAAAAAGGCAATGTTTCTGTTACCTAGGGTGACATCAACCTGGTATCAACCTGGACTTCAGCCTGTGGTGTCCAAGAAGCTTGGATTCAAATTCAACTCTCCATGTCTTCTTATTTCCATGTCTTCTGTCCACCAAAAGAAAGTACCTATCTTATATACCATAGGTTTTTAAAAATTACTGGATGGGTCCTGTTTATTTTTTAAATACTCTTTCTACTGTTAAAAAAAAAAAAAAAAAAAAAAAAAAACTTTTAATAATAGACCTTCATGAAGCTCAGACCAGATAGCAAGAAGAATCGTTTTTCAATTTCCTTATCATTCTTATCTGTATAGGTAGATGTGAAGGAAACAGCATGATATCAGTGACCTCTTACAGATGCATAAATATAAATGAAGATTATATGTAATTTGCTCCTGAAAATCTTCACCACGGGTCTCTGAACTGGTAATTCCTTCAACATCCAAACATCAAGATCAAGTCTCTAGAAGGCAATCTCAACAATCCAGCAGTACTGGCTCAACAGCAGCTCATGATATTAAGTGGAAGGACAGACAGAGTATCAAGGCAAATACCAAGACCTCCTACTTCATGATTGTGTTCTCTGAGGCAGCACAGTAGCACACGCCACCTTTGCTGTGTCAAGGATGTGAGGGTGACTTTCTGTTCAGAGGAGATGGGAATTACAGCATGTTATGACTTCCACAGCCTATTCCCAAGATCCCAGTGTAATAGAAAACTGCACAGGAAGGTTGTATTCCCATGCTTCTGGGAAGGTTTTGGACACTGCCAAGTATCCAAACCAAGAAGTAAGACACAATTCAGATGTCCTTGCGTTAACCCTCACAAGCAATTCTTTCTTCTCTTCTTAAAGATTCTTATGTCCTAGTATTTTCATTTGAAAATTGTCATCTATGTTGCAAGATATCTTAAAAGGAAAACTCAAATTGAATGCTTAGCAAAAGTCAGGCTACACAAAGCATAGTTGAGCTTCCCACTCTGAAAATGTCTCTGTTTATTATTTCACGACTGTGAAGTCCTTAAAATTGGGCTTAATTTTCAAAAGTTAAATGTTTAATAATTTATTTTATTTTATTCCTATTTCTCCTTCAGCTGATGTGAAAGTTATTCTCTGTATAAATTTAATTCCTGAAGTACCTTGCTGGCCACCCATTTGTGATAAAAGTCCTAGAGAGTATAGGGATACAAGAAAAATATCTAAACATAATAAAGATAATTTACACTGAGTATATAGCCAACATCAAATTAAATATAGAGAAACTCAAAGCAATTTCACTAAAAGCAGGAACAAAACAAAGTTTGCATTCTTTCTATATTTATTCTATATTGTACTTCAAGTCTTAGCTAGAGCAAAAAGACAACTGAAGGATATCAAGTGAATGCAAATTGAAAAGTAAGAAATCAACATATATTTATTCACAAATGATAAATAGTATACAAAAAAGATCATAAAAATTGCACCAGATAACTCCTACAGCTGATAAATACCTTCATCAAAGTAGCTAGATATAAGATAACACGGAAAAATCAGTTGACTTCCTATGTAATGACAGGGGCCTGAAAAAGAATTATGGAAACAGTGTCTTTCATAATAGCTTCAAAATTACAACGTATCTTGGGGTAACTATAAATAAGCACATGAAAGACTTTTATTAAAAATTATTTCACTATCTTTGAAGAATGATAGTGAATATATAAGAAAATAGAAAGATTTCCCATGCTCATGATCAGTAGGACTAATATAGCAAAATGGCCATCCTACCAAAAGCAATCTACAGATTCGATGCAATCCCCATCAAAACAGCCACACATCTTTATATAACATGAAAGGGGAATATTCAACTACATACAAGGGGTAAAATCAGTCCTTGTTTGTAAAAAGAAAGGAATTAGTAAGAGGAAAGGAGGAATAGAAGAGGGTAATCTGGTGTGAGTATGAACACATACATTTTAAACATGTATGTAATGTAAAAAAAAAAAAAAGATTAAGACATAATTAAGCCTGTTGTCAGAAAGAAAGAAAAACAAAATCCCAGGATAGCTAATGCAAAATATTGAACAATAAGGAACTGATGGAGTTCTCACCATTCCCAATTCAAGTTGTACTACAGAACATTAGAAATAAAAGCAATAAACACTATTGAGGTAAAAACAGACTCATTGATAAATGAAATTGAATCAAAGAGCCAGGCATAAATCCACACACAGATAAACACCTTATTTTTGATAAATGAGCCAAAAGTACACATGGGAAGAAAAGATAACATTGTCAACAAATGGTTTCAATCAAACTGGCTGTCTTCATGTAGAAGAATGGAAAATAGATCCAGGTTTATTACCCAGCACAAAACTCAACTCAAGTTAGATAAAAAAAAAAAAAAAAAAAAAAAAAAAATCAATAAACCCAGCCACAAAACCTTTGATTTACAATTTGTCCTGCTTGCAACATATGCTAGAGTAATAAGACACAACTTGTAGAAATAACCAAACAACATCTGATTAGAGTTAAAGCCTACTCCAGGAGAAGTAACCCATACCCAACAATGCTTGAGTTACCAAGAATCAGAGACTAGATTGACCTGAGATCTTTGGTAGAATCTAACACACCTGCTCTAAAAAAGTATGAATTAAAATGACTCCTAATGATACTCTGCTATATTCATAAGTTAATGTTTCATTCAGTCATCATCAGAGGAGCTTCCTCCTCAGCAGATGGGAGCAAATACAGAAATCCACAGCCAGAAATTATGCAGAGAGAGAGAGAGAGAGAGAGAGAGAGAGAGAGAGAGAGAGAGAGAGAGTTAGTTTAAACTTAAGGTCTCCATCAAATCCCTCCTTTTAGAGCTCAAGGAATCCCTTAGAAGAGGAGCTGGAAAGATCTTAGGAGTCAGAGGGGATGGAGGACACTAGGAGAACAAGCCCTTTGACTCAACAAAACAAGGTACAGGTGAACTCAGAGACTGAAGCAGCAAGCACATGACCAATATGGTCTGCACCAGGCTCTCTGCATATATATTATAGGTTAGTATTTTATACAGTGAGTGGGAAAAAGTGGGTCTCTGACTCTCGTGCCTGCTCTTGGGACACTTCCTCCTGTTGCGTTGCTGAGGACAACTTCAATATGAGAGTTTTTACTTCATTTTGTGATATTTTATCCTGAGTTTGTTTATTGTTTCTGAGAAGCCAGTTCTTTTCTAATGAGAGACAGAAAGGGAGTAAGTCTACAGGAGTAGGGACATAGGGAGGAACTGTGAGGGGTAGAGGAAAGCGAACCTATAATCAGGACATACTGAATGAGAAAATAATCTATGTTCAATAAAAGGAAAACTAATATAATAGCAATAATAATAATGATAACAACAATAATAATAATAACAAGAGAAACACGTTATGGCAAGGATCACTCAGAACAGTGTTTATGCTGATCTTTCTAATATCCCACCTATGATTCCCATAATAAATAAAAATTATGTGTCAATGCTTACATCTTTAAGAAATTTTCTTTAATTTCTATGCTAACCATATATTCTTTATATGCATATGCACATAATACATACATTCATAGGCTCTTGAGAGCATTCAAGCCTTGATGAAACTATTTGATATTTCAAAATGTTACATATATTAAAACTATGCCATAAGCTAAGATTATCTTTATTTGACTCATGAAACACTTGCATAAAATGGAGAGAGGATACACACTAAAGTCTAGGGTTCCTGACTTCTACAAAAAAGTCAGAAAAGGGTGAAGAGCAGAGAACCAAGGACAGGTCAGAGATAGGATAAAAGGATGCATGGCATGCATGAGAATTTAGGGAATTATTTGCAAGTCGCATGTGCTAGCCAGATTTGAAGACAGCCATAGAAAACGTATTCCTCATCTCCCTTTATACCTGTGACATCTGTATTAGAAACATCTTTACCCTCTCGCTAGTATGTCCTGCTAATTGTTCACTGTTCGTGGGTCCTTTCCTATCTTTGATAATTAAATGGTTTGAAACTCTACACTTATTCTTTGCCATCTTTAGAATATCAGCTTCAAGCATCTTGCTTCCCGAAATAAAAGGTAAAAGAAACTTTTGGGTGCAGAGCACATAGGATATTTAATCTGCTTTCAGAAGGAAGGTGCAGAGCCATTCAATGCTGACAAGGTAGGAAAAGAAAAATGAACCCTCATGTATCTTTAATGAAGCTTTCAGGGAAATATATCTGTATCTCCATCAGCATATCTCTCAGGGACTGCTGTTTTAATGTGTGTTTTCCTATTCGGTAAATCAAAATATTACTGGGTCATAATCACTCCAGTTTAGTTGGAGTTAAAGTAAATAGTGCATAATTGTCAATCATAAGGTATATTTTAGTAAGACGGGCTGGAAATTAGCAGTAATACCCCAGGAGCGATGATACTGAAGAGAGCCCGACAGAAATGCATTACATTTTACCAGGGAAATTGGCAGATCAAGTTCTAAGTCAAAAGATGCAGTCTCGAGACTTTTTATCAATGATTCATTACTTGGAAGAAAGGTTAGTTGGATCAATACCCAAATTCATCCACACAAACACTTGCTTGCGAAGAAAAAGGGAAAGTATTGACAGTAAAACTTAGAAAAATATCATTGGTCTTTGCTCTGAATATCTGTGGTCACCAGCACTATGGTGGCTGATGGTTTGCTGAACATTTAAATCTAATGACTTGAGCTAACTGCTGTGTCATTTATTTCCTCTGCTTACCTTGGTTCTCCTGTTAATCCCCATAGCCTTTATTCATAAAGAGAGCAAAAGATGCCTTTGACTTCATGAACTAATGAGGACTATGGAAAAAAATCAAAACAAAACAAAACAAATAAACAAACAAACAAAAAACCTATGGGCCTGGAAAGATAGCTCACAAGGTGGAACTAACAATACAAGGATGGTGATCTCATTTCTATTCTGCAACTCACACAAAAGTGTATTAAGAAAAGTGGAACATTTGGCTATAGGTCTCTACATCTGTTTCCATCTGCTGCTGGATGAAGCCTCTCAGGAGACCATTATAGTAGAGGAGAGGAGGGAGGGATGCTGTAATTGGGAAGTAGTGCGAATTTAAAAAAAAATAAATATGGAAAGGAAAAAAAAAGGAAAGTGGAAAGTTACAGGAAAATGACTCCTGTAACTTGTCCTCTGACTGTACTTACACACAACGGTGTGTGTGTGTGTGTGTGTGTGTGTGTGTGTGTGTATGTATGTGTGTGTGTGTGCATATGTGTGTACATGCTCACACAGAGCAGAGCAGAGAGAGAGCAAGAGAGGGAGAAAGAGCAAAGAGGGAGAAGGGAGATTCAATACTAAGATAAATTAAATTAAAGGTAAAAGTATAGCCATTTTTATAATTACCAGTAAAAAACTGTACTCTTTTTTTCACGTAAGACTACTCATGAGTGACTAGAGAAGCAAGATGGTGGCACGATCCGTCCTCCTCACTACAAGGTGCTGCAGGCCAGCTGCATTCTCCCAGCTAAGGAGCACCACACTCAGCTTCCACACTGCTCACAGCTACTGTGATGAAATACAAGGTTCAAACACATCACCTCAAACTTAGTGCTGAAAGGATTTCTAAATAGAAAAAATACTCATAAAAACAATATTCCCCAGGTTTTCAACTTACATTGGAATTTTTAGCTCTATTTTATATGGTCAATTGTTCTAAAATAAATTTAAGGAGAGCACCATAAATTATACTTGTATCTACACTAGCTTTCTTTAATTTTTTTGAGTCAGAAAGGAGGGAGGGAGGGAGGGAGGGAG
>NC_034594.1:13016928-13031262 GCF_900095145.1 Mus pahari | reverse complement strand
AGAGAGAGAGAGAGAGAGAGAGAGAGAGAGAGAGAGAGAAGCTATGCAAAATCATGGATAATTTAAATTAATTAGATAAATTTACTAATTTGTAGATCAGGTGTAAGTGTGTGCTTAAATTTTGCAACACAAAATATCTCCCCCCAATTTCAATTTTGTTGATGATAATCTATCCTCAGCTTCAAAACCTGTCAATGAAATCAGTTGACTTTCTCTCAGAGGATAATCCAACAGGGTAAAGGGCATTGTAAGTAATGGCTGAATCTACGGTAGATTTCTATAACAACACCATTCTTCAAATGGCTAAGACAGTGGAAAGGTCACCCTTTTAAATGCCCTTTGTGCTTAGAAGTCCCACTTACCCACATGCTGCCTCTTAATGATCTTCTGTTTAGCTGTAGTAATCTGTTCTGGAGTCAAGTTAGAGAAAAATGCTTCTGAGTTACATCAGATCATAAACGGAAAAAGTCCTAGGGACAATGATACAACAGCAGCAATAACATCATCTTATAAACTCAACCACAGGAATACAAAAGCCATTGTAGGGTCAATCAAAGTTCCTTTTAAAACTCTGAACTATTTCCTCAACTGCCACACCCACTCCAGTGAAGTCTGCATGACAGGCCTAAAAGCGAGGACACAGTCCCGAGGCAAAGAGTTTCACAGAATCTTAATCTCCTGGAACCTTGGCACGAATGCTCCAAACATGTCCCTGTGGTAGTCGGTTTATGGATCCGTGTACTTTCTTTCAGTATTGTTTTATTATAGGTGCCTCCAAGAAATGATTTTACTAATACCTAAATCAGGTTGAACCCTACTGCCTGGCCTTCACCAATGTCCTAGGCAGCCCTTGAGCTGACCCTGGGCTTGGAATTTCATAAGAATGTTATTCATCCAGACAAAATACCCAGTGTTGACAGTCAGTAATCACGCGTCTCAGTTTGCCAGATAGGAGCTAGTAATCTCAGGGCTAGTTCAAAATATTAAACTTAGAATTCTTATTACAGTCAGGTTTGGCAGATTACATTGCATAATAGAAGAAAGTTGGTGAGTTCTCCTGACAAATGGAGATTCCTTACAGACACTTAAAAGAGCAGCCAAGTTACTCTAATTAATCAAGAATTTACCATGGCCTAGGAAAAAGGAGGGTTGTGGTTTCTGGAAGAACTACAGCATTGCATTATTCATCAAAAGGTCTGCTAGAGCAGAACCCCCTGGTGCAAGCTTTCACAAGGCTCAGAGGAATAGCATAAATTGTGACTACAGTATGAAATCCTCACCTGGCCCCTGTCATTAGCTGACTCTAGGTAGTGCTAATCTTATCTCAATTGTAAACATTGCCTGTTTCCTGCCTGTCTTTTGAATGCATGTCTCTGTTTTGTGTCAGATAACTTCAATGTACCTTGGCTGTTGTGTCACCTAACTTCTTTCTTTTCTTCTGTAATATATAAGTCTGATACTCACTTTGACAAATTACATTCAGATACAACATTCCCTTGTGTTCGAGTCTGTCACTTTTCACCAACTCCCTGCCCACTTGTACCAGCACCCTGATTCTTCCGCGGATTGAGGGGCTGACTGAGGCCAGTCCATGGCACTTAACATTACCGGCTATTAATGAAATACTTCAATTAAAAATTACTATCTAAGACAGAGCGAACTATCCATACTTTGGTCTTCCTTCTCTTTGAGTTTCATGTGTTTCGCGAACTGTATCTTGGATATTCTAAGTTTCTGGGCTAATATCCGCTTAGCTATCAGTGAGTACATATCATGTGTGTTCTTTTATCATATGACCCAGTACAGGGGAATGCCAGGGTCAGGAAGCAGGAGTGAGTGGGTTGGGGAGCAGGGTAGGGAAACGGTATAGGGGACTTTGGGGATAGCATTTGAAATGTAAATGAAGAAAATATCTAATAAAAATAAAAAAATGACTGTCTAGTAGTGTAAGTAACACTGTCTCTCATTGATAGTGTAAAAAATGACAAAATACAAATGTGAGTTTAAAACGAGCAAACACTGATCTGATTCTAAGGTAAGGGCCATGGAAACACAATGAAATCATCCTTATTCGTCTGCTTGTTTTTAGATAACGTCCTGTAAGGAAGTCTACAAGCCAATTTAGGAAACATAAAGATACACTCTGATTTCAAGTGAAAATTGAGCTCTTTTAAAGATAAAGGCATTAAAGAAAGATGGAAGGAGATACTTCAGTGGAATGAGAGATTTCTGTCTGAGCAGAATAGAGATGGTAGTACATGTTGAGAAAATGCTAGAGTGGAAATCATAATGTGTCAATCATCTTAAAGACAACTGGATCAAGCTTAAATATCAATGTATCCAGACATTTGAAATGTTTCCTCATACATACACTTGCAAAGAAGAAAAGAATAAAGTATTCATCAAATAATTCTTAATTTTTTAAAGTTCCAATTAGAACAAATATTGCTTCATAAAATTTTCCAGTTTCCCCTCCAGTTCTGCTCTGTTTAGCTGAGTCTGAACAACTGATCTCTATTTAAAACAGTAAGTAGATAATGCAATTTTTAAAACAATGTATATAAAACATGATCATGAGTAATGAAAAGAAAACATTCTGTAAACCAAACAGAATAACACATAATGCAGAGATTATGAACAACAGCTGTGCTATTGGGTAGCTTCCCACTGTTCTGGGCCTTCCCCCCAAGAGCATATGTAACCATGGTATCTCTGAAGAACAGAATGGGATTGACATGACATTTGTTTTATGCATCCAAAATACCAGGGGCATTTTTTTTAAGATTTACTTATTTATGTGTATAACTGCTCTATTGGCATGTATATCTGCATGACAGAAAACAGCACTGGACAGAAGAGAGCATCTGATCCCATTACAGATGGTTGTGAGCCACCATGTGGTTCCTGGGACTTGAACTGAGGACCTCTGGAAGAGCAGCTTTTACTCTTAACTGCTGAGCCATCTAGCCCCACAGGGATTTTTGAAGCAACAGATTAGATTTTAACTTTATGCTACCATGTCCAAACCTGTATTCCCTACAGAGCCTGCTGTTAACACTGTGTCCAAATGTAAACCATGGGAGATATTCTGCCATATATGTATATATAAATTATATGTAAGTTTTCATGTAATTATGCACCTTCATAAGCATTAACCTTATTCTCTATCTGATCCTCCTGGAGAGGTAACCCTTGAGCCAACTGGGTTGATAAGGTGCTTCTCTGTGAATTTTTACATAATGATTGTGAAATTAAAACCATTCAAATACTTTCTTTGTTGAGAATATTTTAAATGCTTTTCCCCCTCCCTCTACTTACCCTCCCTTCACTTGCTCACTTGCTCTGTCTAATGTCCCTCTACTTGTTACCCATCCTCTTAAGGAAAGCTGCAACGATATAGTACTTAAAAGCTGTTTGATATCCAGGAACACTTGCCTTTAAAAAAATTATCAAACCTATGAACAAAGGTGCATACAGAGAAGTAGTATAAAGAGGAATACAAATAACCCAATATATCTTTAAAATGTGAACAATAGTATTTATAAATAATGTACTTCATAATAACTATTACAATGATACTCAAGGTTCCTGGAGTCTAAATACTTGCCAAATGTCTTTTCCACCTTTCTTTAATCTTTCTCTAATAATTGTATTATATATATATAGTAAAGGACTGACATGGGCTCTGGGAAGTGAGTTCAGGAATTCTCAGCAAGAGCTAGTAAGTGCTCCTAGCAAGTGAATCATCTCTCCAACACTCTAAGTGATTTTATTAGTGAACACAATGTTTGATTTGTAGCCTAATGTAATTAGCAACAAACATTCTAAAATAACAGAACATGGCTATTTCCGGTATAACTAGAGGAATGCTTTGCCACCTCTCACAGCCTTGGGGATCAGACACCAGAGCTGTTTCTTTTGAGGAATCCTATTCGTTCCTAGGACTGTTGAAGAGCACAGCAAAAATTCTAACTGACCCAGAACCTCACTGCTGACTGAGACATATGAAAAGGAAAGAAGCAGTAAGGACTAAAGCAAGCCTTTCTTCTTCGTACAAAGGCTGACAAAATAAAACAAATGTTGGAAGCTAACATATCATAACTCACCTTGTAGTTTAATTTTGAGGGCTTTGAGGCTTTGCATCTTTATTCCAGAGTTCTTGTGTAGGTCATGGGAGACCTTCTTTAACCTTAACAGACATATTCTGTACCCTTTCTAAAATATACCCACCCATTCATTTACTCAACAAATATCTGAAGGCTTTATATGTGCCAAGGATGTTTTTAGGAACAGTGAAGTAGGGGGACAAAAGATCCTGCTGTCATAAAATATGTAAGATGATCAAAGGGAGTAAGGGAGGAAGTATTTGTAGAAGTGAATTTAGTGTCATCTTCAATAAAGGAAAAGTGATAATGAAGCAAATGAAGGTGTAGTTACTATTAAGTCGCTCAGAGGAGGTGACTTAGCTGAGGCAAGACAGGCAAGCTGACACTGGTCACACAGAGATCTAGGGTAATGCTTTCTCAGAAGTGTAAACAAGTAGCACAGGCAAGAGATGCCAAGAAGAGAAAGGGCATATGTACAGCTGGAGCAAATGAGTAGTGGATTAAGTATAAAGTCAGGGCATGAAGACAGAGAGTGGCCAATGGGGAAGCAGAGTTGTCCACGACCATGGCTATGACCATGACCTATATATTACAGTGCAGTCCACTCACAGTAGGCAGCTAAAGTTGTAATCAGATGAAGGAAGGAATTAAAGCAGTTCACGAGAGGAGATGGTACTACCACCCAATTATTGTTCATTAACTTGACAATGTCCTTCAAGGGTTAATAAGGTACCCAGTATATTGCATGTCAAACCTATATGTAATGATAACTATTTATTGTTAGCCCATCAATTCTGAAAAAAAAAGTTGTTCAACAATACATTATCCTGAGAATCAAACGAGCATAAACTCTCTAGTCATGCACAGGTTATCATTGCAGAGATGAAGAACTTTGTAATGTGGGGTTTGGTGGGGATTTAAGGATTTCCCTTCTGCATTAGATATATTTCTAGTGCTGTGATAAGATACCATGACCAAGACAACTTTCAAAAGAAAGAGCTTGTTTGTGGATTTCAGTTTTCGGGGCTTCGATTTCATGATGACAGCAGAGATCTTTCTGTCCCAGTGATACACCTCCTCCAAAAGACTACACCTCCTTATCCTTCCCAAACAGTTCTAACAACCAAGGACATATGAGTGTCTGGAGTCCATTCTCATTTAAACCATCACACCCAATTACAAATGGAACATCTTCCTAAGTGCACTTCAGTATAGAAGGAATGAATGTCAATTAACTAGCCATGGAAGCTTGGAAAGCTCCCTCTTATCCATTGCATTGATGCTTATTTCATTGAAACACTAGGAAACAATATAACAACAAGCCCATGCATTCAGTTCCTGCACAGCAAAAGTATAACTCAGACTTTAATTTGAAATCCTCTTAACATTCATGCAAAACTACATTCATTGTCATTCTTCATCTTTACACATACACACACACACACACACACACACACACACACACACACACAGAAATAACTGTCATTTTCCTGTGGACACATACTAAAATGTTTGTGGAATTTTATGCAGAAAATCTTATCCTCAATCTCGAAGTACCAGTTATCCTACCCAGGACAAGGGCAAACGACATGTTAAAAGGCAGTAAAGTAAATCTTGAGTAGCAAAGTCAGGACAATAACCCTCATTTTGGAGATAAGGGAATATTTTCAGTTTTATGACTTAGCTATGTAAGTCATCTCTGTCTAGATACCAGACTCCAGGATGAGGATGTAGAAAACCTGGTACTACTTTACTCATTGACTTGCATGTACTTGTGAAGTATTTAAATTGCTGTGCTTATGAACTACAAGAAGGACAGCAATGGTGATGGGCCAAGGACACTATGAGTCCCTCCTTATGAGATGCACAGCAGTAAAACAATCATGAAATACAAGAACTCCTGTTGCATTTGTACAAACCATGTGGCAGGTTAACTATGTTCTTCAGTCTTCAGAATCCTTAATCTGTAAGAATAAAACACTATATGCCCATAATGTGCAGAAAGAAATGCCACAGCACTTATTCTTTGTGCCCTCATATATCACCTGCTTCCCAGGCATCAACCTTTAATACTACCTCATGTGAACTTAAATATGCTCATGGTAAAAATGCTCATTTTACCATCATGTAACTGGCCTGTGTCACATGATGTAAGTACTTTTCCCTAGGTAACTTGCGGTATTTGGTTTGAATGCTAGCTGCCTAGCTCTTTTTTTTTTTTTTTTTTTTTTTTTTTTTTTTTTTTTTTTTACATTTCAAATGCTATCCCGAAAGTTTCCCATACCCCTCCCCCCACCTCTGTTCCCCTACCCACCCACTCCCACTACTTGGCCCAGGCCTTGCCTTGTGCTAGGTCATATAGAGTTTGGAGGACCAAGGAGCCTCTATTCCCACTGATGGCCGATTAGGTCATCTTCTGCTACATATGCTAGCTGCCTAGATCTTAAGTCACAGTTTCAACCAGGAAGCTGTACATTCTCCTAACCATGTAGTTAGAGACAAAAAGAATTGCTATAGGGTTGACCCATTCTTGATATCAATACTATTACGTAGGTGTTATATGAAAATCCAATATTCCATATATATTCCCTTTTCTCTTTTTCATATATTGTCAATTATCTGTTTAGCCTTATTAAAACCATCACACGGGAAAACATCTGAAATAAAAACAGACTGTACTTGGCAGAATGTGAAGCAATCCTCTCATTATACATATTTCAAGCTTTTATCACTGACTCATATTTTTGAGGATTCAAATGTGTTGAATAGTCACTGTGGACATTAAATTTAGTACCAGAAAGCCTTCAGGTATTTCTTATCGCCAGCTCTGGGCTTATTGCTCTCATTAATTAAGAGAGCATCTAAATTGTGCTTACTTGGGAATTGGACAGGACCTTCAGTTATGGGGTCCCCTTTCCTCAGCTACTTTCAGAGTTTTATCTTTCTTAGTCAACTCTCTTCTGAACAAGGTTTTTATTTGTGTGACAGCTTCAGAAGCTTTGAGTAAAAATGCTGTGAGGTCCACATAAGCATCATCTTGAACCTGTCTTCTCTACTCAATCATGGCAGATGCCTTTTACTGTACTCCCTAGAGTCACTAGCCTGTCCTCAAGCAGGAAGAAGGAAGAGCTATTTGTCAATGCAAGAAACCAGCAACCTTCCCTCTGGTATGTCTTGGTAGGTGGCTACACCTCTGGCCATGTTCCTACCACTCTGGCTTCTTAGACACAATAGCATTTTGAAAAGTGTCAGTGTGCCCTAAAAGGGGGCTACAGGTGAGCCAATGTGATGCCTTAATTCAGAAAAGAAAATGATGAAATGATAACTTAATTATTATTTTCTCAAGGCATCAATTACCAAGATCCAAACCAGGAGACAAGCTAAGCCTGTGTTCACATGACTGAGCAACTAGAAAGCATTTAATTTAAGAAAAAAAGTGTGCCTTCTATAGAACAAAGTTATAATAGAAATGATTTGGTTTTTTCCTATAATAATTATTCTCTAGCTCTAAATTAAATGGCATCATTACTAAAAATTTAGATATTAACAAAATTATAATAAAACTATTATAAATAATTAAAGAATGCAGAAATATCAGCATATACCCCAATGTTTATTTTATTATTATAGGACATATATAATTCTGTCATTTAAATTAGCCCTTAAGTATAACCCAAGTAATATATTTTAATGGGCATAACATATCTCAATAAGGCTACACTGCTTATAAATAGCAATTGAGTGGGCATCACACAATGCTTCTTTCCTCTGTCCTGGGGACTAAGCTCAGGGCTCACACCCATGGGTAAGCACACTGTCACAAAGCTCTGGTAAGGCTTATTATCGGTTCACTTTGTACTTTTAAGTTGGGAACTGAGTCTCACTAAGTTGCCTGGTCTGGCCTTGAACTCACTCTGCAGTCAGGCAAGACCTTGGATTTGCTATGCTAATGTAAAGCTATGCCATTCCATCACTTCATTTACATCACCACCTTGGCCACTGCATTCTGAGATGCTATGGTGAGCACATGTCTAAAGGGCAGAGTCCCCTTAGCTCTTTCTTTGGCTAACAATATTAGGGAACATGGGAGAAGCTTGGGATGTTTAAAATGAAAATGAGATGTTGAGAGGAATCTCGACTGAAAATGACAGACTCTTGTTCTGATAAGTTGATTAAATAAGCAGCTTGGCGTTCTGTGATGAATTTGTGGTATTAAGTCCTAGAATGTGAAGAAGAGAAAGCTGCCCTGAGGCAGTCTTATACTTTCCATGCTCTTCTTAACAAATGCATGAAGTACTAATCAAAAGGAGCCCTTAAAATCTAACCTTGCAGTCTAGCATCGAAGCAAGACTGCAGTAGTCATACACAGTCGTGTGCTCTGCAAGTATACTTTTCCAGGTGGGGCTCACACATTGGAATTCATTATGTGTCTTATGTGGTGTGTGCAGGGGACTTTGGACCTTGCTGCCAGTAAGAATTCGGTGTCCATTCTAGCCCGCACACTCTCTCAATGTGTAGGCTTGGTGGCAGTAAACAAGTGAATGATACTACATGTGTTAGACAGCACTGTGTGATTCATATGTCAGTCTACAGAATCTTTAAGATTAGATGTGCTTCTACATGAGAGGACAGAATGATAACTCTATCATTTATAATACTTCCTCCTATTGTCAAAACTCTGGTGGCCAGGGAGTCCTGTGCTAAACTGCATGTCTACATTAAAGGAAACCAATGACAGCCATCACCCAATTCTCCCTAAATCAGTAATGATCAAACTTAAAAAAATAAAATAAAAATTCTACACTATTGCCAAGAAGTTACCCACTATACCTTGATCTCTGCTTTTGCACCCCTGTCCAGGAAAAAGCAATTATACATACAGATGTGAACCCTACCCCTCAAAGAAAGGTAGAAGTTTCAAGGGGAAAGGAGCGATTATTAGCCTGACCATTTTACCTGAAATACTCAATGAATTTTTTTGAGACATTTATAGAATGTATTTATGTGTCCTTATATGTAAATATTTATTTATCTAGATATCTTCATCTACCCATATCCATCTATGGATAAACATATTTGTTCTTATATTAAACATTTATATATATATATATATATATATATATATATATATATATATATATATACATACACATATATATATGCATGAATATTTGTATCTATTCCTATCTATATATACATACATATATGTGTGTTTATATGTAAATATTTATATATCTAAATATCTGTATCTATATGTATCCATCAATGTGTGTGTATATATGCTTATATACACACACACATATGTATATGCTTATGTGTAAATCTTTATATATTTAGATTTCTATATCATCTATGCATATCCATCTATAGATGCATATTATTGTAAATTCAAATTGTTTTAATAACTTAGGTCCCCATGTATAATAGGCCAGCATGAGGCTATACTGCATACAATTAGGCTATACTGAACACCACTAGGCTATACTGGTAGCTGGCAAATAGTTTTGATCTTATCATTTAATCTCTGTTTAACAGGTTTAAGGCAAAGTTACTCCACTTCCAGTTCTGAGACTCTTTAGTTCTACATAATTAAAATGAGGGTAACATATATGCAAAAATTTGAAAGCCAAAAATGTACAAAATATACTGTATGAGGAAAAAGTTAATAATCATTCATAATGTAATTAGGTTAGTCTTCTTTTCCACTATATTTTCTTTCCTCAAAGCCAAATTTCTCTTGAAATCTAGCCACTGGCAATATATCTAATTCAATGCTAAATAACAAATGTATTTGCTTTTGTTAATTTATAGTGATAACTTTAATTGGGAGAATAGACAAGCTCCCAAATGAGTATGCTAATGTTGTTTAGCTGAGTAGAATTAAGTAAATATAATTTCACATCTTTATTTTAATTATTCCTTATTATCTAAAATAGCAGCAGTAAGTTTACTGGGGCATAAATTTCTTCAGGATCTTATCCCACTCATGTCTTCCAGTGGCAAACATTCATGCTTGCCTATCCTCCTCCTCAGGGCAATACCCAAGACTTCACATTGTATTCAGAGGCTGTGAAGTGCACAGTGGGTACCCATAATTGAGAGTTATCAAAGGCAGTATTCTTTACTGACCATACCCTAGATGCCTCAATGCAAGGCAGCAGGTGAGGACACTCTGTTTTGTGGGATAAGAAATATGCCACTTTCTCCTAGGTAAAACATCTCAAGTCATGATAATTAATATCCTATCACTAGGAAGATGTATGCACATTCCTTATGATCTAATGGACACCGTGTGCAAGCGAAAGGGCATCTGATTTTGAGAGAAATGAGCCATTTTTCATCATTGGTAGCGTACTCCAGCAAGCTGTATTGGGGCTAGAGGTAACAGATATCTTTCATTGCCATTTTAGGTAATTCAAAGCTAGCACTTAAGTGATCACGCTGAAACTTATCATGTCAACATGGTACACCATCCATCTGTTCCACAAACTTTCCAACGAAAACACAATGGCATTTGGATAACTTGTTAATTTCATGTCAATAGATAAGAATTCTACAGCTCATGATTAAATTTCACTTATTCTCACTCCAAAGTCCCCATAAGCATCAGATGTCATAGGCACATTCGTTTTTACTTTTTTTTTGAACTTTGCTATATTTATGTTTAAAACTGGCAAATTTAACTGAAGTCTTGCATGACACTCAACCCTCTATGAAACTTGCTATGAAGGGATTTCCTGGACTTAGGCCACTGTAGAATGTCTGTATTTGGTGCATTAAAATCCACACTGGATGGAAGTTCTTCATCCATTTTGCACTCATTACCACATTCATCTTAATCTTATCAAAGGAGGCAAGATATACACCCCATAGTGGAATTCACCTTTCTAACTATCTCACCACATAAAACACAGCCCCACTGTTTGATCTCAGAAACAAGGATTATGAGGTCCATTGTGCACTTCTAGAACCGAGCTTCAGAATCTACACTAGAAAATGATTTGTACAGGGAGATACAAGTACATTCAAATAAAATTATTTTTTAAAATTCATCTGCCAAAATAACCACTTAAAGTTATGTCCTAATTATCATATAGGTTACTCTCAGAACCATAAACCTTTTTACATCAGCCTATATCTCAAAGCAATGAGAGCAAAGATAATGTTGGATATTTAATAAGATATCTTAATAAACAATGACAGCCTTTTAAAATCTGGCTTAACATGTCAATGTATATTTAAATTTATTTAAAAATGTATTACATTTATGTTGTAGAATCTAACCTAGTATCTAAAATTTAGAAGCTTTTTTGAAGGATGGGGGCTTACTTTTAGCAAGTACTGATTTATTAATTTGTTTCCTATCATTGATCACAGTGCTCAACACACAATGGGACAAAGAGAAATTACCAAAACATGTTTAAACACAAAAGAATATACAAGTGTAGGTATAGCACAGTGAGACATGTTTCACAGAAAAACATAACCTGGAAACAAAGAGAAAATCTGTTCTGCAATTTTCCTCTGGTAAGCAAACAATAACTCTAAAAATCTATGTAGAATTTGTTCCCATATATAAGCAATTCCATAGACATTTAAGCATGCCTGTATTAAGGTATATACGGGGGGGGGGGAGAGAGAGAGAGAGAGAGAGAGAGAGAGAGAGAGAGAGAGAGAGAGAGAGAGAGAGAGAGAGAGAGAGAGAGAGAGAGAGAGAGAGAGAGAGAATACAAAAGTTGAACTACTGAAAGATAAGAATTACATGAAATGAACTGAATATTTATGAGCTACTATATATTTAATTCACTGAGAAGTTTCCCAGGAAAGCCCAGTGGTATTTGAAGGTTATAAATGACCTGCATAGTATGGATTTCATCATTAGAATATAAGTTTTTCATTTTGTGAAAAAATTACTTTACCTTTTAATGCATGCAAATATGCATATATTTTTAACTACAGTTTACAGATAATGAAATATGACGCACTCTTACAAATACATAAAAATATCAAATCATTTTCTATGAATAATGAATTAAAGTTACTAAGTCATCTCACTATTTTGCATCCAGGGATTTATAAAAACGTGCATCAATCATTGAGGTGAGACAGTTTTACTCAATGATCTGATATTCTTTTTCATAGAACCATATTAATAACTTCTTCCTTCAAGACTATAAGTTCCTTGTATTTTGTGCAAGTCAGAAAATACTAAATTTCAGAGCCCTAGAATGACTCATAGAATACAAATGAGAGTCAACATTGTAATTATGATTGTTGTTGTTGTTGTTACCAGTCTAAAGCCCCAAGGAATGCTTTTATTTTCAGAAGGTGTCTTCCAGTCTGTGTCTGTTCACAGAGTATAATCAGAATTATCAACAAGATACTGTATCTCATTTAAAGTAGATCTTGCTTGATATGACAAAGACAGTGGGTATCTGGCTCACCCCTAGAGATTTATATAAACATAAATACAGACTTTATGATTACCTCAAATTAGTATAAAACAGTAAATATTAATTGAGCCCTATCATTCTAACAATAAGAGTTTGACTGAGTAACTTACTGTAACTTCTTTATGTTTCATATTTTAATGTAAATCATAAAATAATAATCCCATGTTTCAAAGGCCTACAAAAGGGTTCTACTCTTAGCAGCCAGACATACTGACATACTGTTATATATTTCTGAGTCTTTCATCAAAATCTCTAATATACAGAAAAAAATAGATGAATGTTTTTTTAATTCTGAACACTGACACATGTACAGAATACATTTAAATAGAAGGATGGCTCACTAGTTCTCATACTAACTTCCAAATTAAAAGTGGTGGCCTGTGAGGCACACAGAGCAGATGTCACATGCCCTTATTTTCTTTTATGAGCCATCATTCTTTCTTCCACCTGTAAGTCTTTGGGGGTACAGCAAATCACATAAACTGTTTAACAAGTTTACATTAATTTTCTTACAGAACTATCAGTTGATGTGCTCTTTTACACTTATCACTTAATCCTGTCTTCACTAATTGTCCAACGTTCTCTCTCTAATCATGGGCTTTCATCATTATTGTCTTGATTATTCAGTTCATTAAGCTTATCTTTCCCCTATACCTCCCTAAGACCACCTAGTCTAAAAGTTGAAAAGCAGTTAAATTATTGGGACATTAGCCACTGTTCTATCTTCCAATGCATGACTGTATCCTAACCTGAAACAGCTGTGTAGCCACTACTGGATTTTCTGTTCCTACCACTCCTAACAAGGGCACCACAAGTGAACAATTCCAAACTTCAGATGTTAAGATAAACTCTTAAATGCAAAAGGTACAGATGATCAGTATCAGAGAATCTGCATTTGGCTACTGTATTTCAGTGGCACAATGCCTGAGAACTGGGTCAGTAGAGAGGAGAGGTTAATGTCTAGAATATATAAGGATCTCAAAATCTCAAACAGCCAGAGCTCAAGTCTCTAGCTGCATATGTAGCAGAAGATGGTCTAGTTAGCCATCACTGGGAAGAGAGGCCCCTTGGTCTTGCAAACTTTATAAGCCCCAGTACAGGGGAACACCAGGGCCAAGAAGGGGGAGTGGGTGGGTAGTGGAGTGGGGGGAGGGTATAGGGGACTTTGGGGATAGCATTTAAAATGTAAATGAAGTAAATACCTAATAAAAATTGAAAAATGGGAAAATACAAAAACAAACAAACAAACAACAACAACAACAACAACAAACCCAGTGATTAGCTTAACACAGATGCAAATAAATTCAACTGCAGGAACCTGGGGAAAAAAACTCAAACAGCAACAAACAAACCAATTAAAATGTGGGTTATGGAACTGAGCAGAATTCTCAGAAGAAGAAATACAAATGGCTAATAAATACTATAAATCTGTCACCTTACCCATGGAGAAAATGAAAATTAAAACATACTTTATGAGTCACCTCTCATGCACTATTGGTCAGAGTACAAATCAATGCAGTGGAAATAATGGGGAGTATCTCAGAAATATATCTACCATCTGACCCAGCTACTCCACTCCTGGGTATGTACCAAATAGGAGACTATTTCCTACTAAAGAGTTATATGTTCATCAACTGTGATATTCACAATAGCTAGTACTGCTATAACTATTTCGGAGGATTGCTATACCCCCTTCAATTTATTAGTATATACTGGGGTTTCTATTCTAATTTTACATTATTTTTGCTTTCAAGACAATGACACAGAAATACTGT
>NC_034594.1:12986928-13014428 GCF_900095145.1 Mus pahari | reverse complement strand
TCCTCTCCTGAGAACATTTCAAAACACTTAGCACCCTTTTTGGGGACCAGATGCTTGCCAATGCATGGATTTAATTCTGAGTCTTCTATCTTAAGCCTGGGGTGTGTGTGTCTGTCCCAACAGAATAAAGAGAACATCTGTAGAGTGGGAGAGAATCTTTACCATCTCTTCTAGCAGAAGATTAATGAAGAGAATATAGTAGCTCGGAAAGAACCAACAGAAGAGCAAACAATCCAAACAACGAATAGGGGATGCTCTGGATATCGCCATTGGCAATAGATACAGAAAAATGCTCAGCATCTTTAGTTAACAGAAATGAAACTAAAACTATGGTGGAATCCTACCTCACCACAAGCAAAATGGCTATTAACAACAATAGTAAAGACATGAGTTAGGACATGCAGGAAAAGGAACCTTCATACACTATTGTCTGGTACATACAGTAAGGAAAACATAAAACCTTCTTACAAATCTATAAAAGAATTAGCACATCATTCAAACAGGTCAGTGCTTCATTTATACTCAAAAATAAATAAATAAAGTCACCATCGAAAGAGGCCAACAAGACCATGTTGATTAAAAAATAATAATCACAATATATGGGGCATTAGAGGAATCTCTGCATCTGCCACCAGATGAAAGGATAAAGAAAAGGTGTCGCATGTAAGGGGACAGTTTTCAGTAATCAGCAAGAATGAAATCATGGTATAGGAAGAAAAATGGATAGAAATACAAGCTAATCATCATCACTGAAATAAGCCAGACACAGAAAGAGAAGTATCTTATTATTTTCTCACATATGGGGAAAGAGAGATGATTACCGCCATAGAAAAGGAAGCAAAGAGGGGATATGAAGGAAAGGGATATGGGAACCAAGGAAGGGGGAAGAGGTTAAGAGAGGGACTTAATGGTATGTGCATGCATTAATTGGTATATGCATATAACTGATACCCATTAATTTGTATGAATAGATATTAGTCAATAATTAAAATTACAGTAATAAGTAAATCATTTATGTTTCAAGGAAACTCTCTCAAGAGATACATCAGGACAAAGTTCTAAGACAGTGTATATATTACACTAAATTGTGTTCCAAAATGAACAAAGGGAATTCTGAAGTTGATATTGACTCAATCCAAAAAGACAGCAAGTAGGAAGATGGTAATAGAATAGTTATATTCTGTATCCTTCATATTCCATCCCTAAGGATGGAAGGGTTTTGAAAGAGAAATAGTTAAGAAATATTCCATTTCAATTTATACATAATTAGAATTATACACATCCAAACAAAGAAAAATATCTACCTATTTAGATTGATAAGGCTTCTTGGGAATTAGTAATAATATAAAAAGTTACCATATGAAGCTACCCATTTCAGTGTCTACCTGTAAGAAAAGTGAACTTACATTGTAAGAGAGAGCCATTGCTTTTACATTTACTCTATTACCCTTTAGTTAAATCCCATTTGATATTTTTGCAAATATGACAAACAACAACCATCCCACATCATCATCATCATCATCATCATCATCATCATCATCATCATCATCATCATATCTATTCTATTACAAAAGAATTACAGTTCATGGTGCATGGGATTCTTAAAAATGTGAAAGTGAAAATATCATGTGTACATCAATATTTCTTTAGGGGCTATAGCCTTCTTGACTGTAATGAAACATACTAGTGTGAGAAGCATCTTGTCATATGCCAGCATTGATGGTTTCTGTCAGTCTGGATCACTGTCAGCTCTCCTGTGTTGATGTGATGAGGATGACCGTATTTACTGAGTGACTGTGCTTTGGTATGTGTGCTTTTAGACTAAACACTAAGTCACCAGTTATGCCCTTAAGCAGCCTCAGAAAATGTCTGTCATATTCCAGGTGACAGTTGTCAGTTAACATGCCAGTAAAGGTCCAGAGTTAAAGATGGGCAATTACTTTGAGGATAGACATAGGATTCTGCTCGTGATTTACAAGTATATTGGCTTTACAAGTATAAGGGCTAATTTTGCTTCTATCTAGCATTTTTTACTGGGAAAATTAGAAAAGCCATATAGTTCATAACTAAGTATGTGGACCTATATACTGGAAAGGCCTGGGTCTCTACTGCTCCCTACTCTCATGGCACTAGAACATACATCTCAGGTAATGACATCTCAGGACAATCACACTATTTTTTTTCTCAAAATGGCAACTTCTTTCTAGCAATAAATATGTCACTTTTTCACTGGTATAGTAAAGCACTCATTGGAGCCATCAAATGCCAAGATCTCTAAGATGGCTCCTCAAATTTTTAGTTATGATATGCAGAACACACTCATGTCTCCTGCAGTGACTATGTCTTAAAATTAGAAAGAAAGGAAAAGCATTGCACAGCTGAATGTAGGTTTAAGCACACTGTGATTAGCAATGGCAGCTCTCTTCTGATGCGATGCAGATATACAGAGAGGCCATGACAGAAGGTTATCCACCTATCATTAAACATTACAATCTTACTTTTTTTTCTATTTTAATGTTTAGAGATACACATTCTTTGTCTGTGCACATTGTTTTGAACACTTTAAAAAATAACATTAATCAAAGAAAGCCTTCAGAAAAGCATACTGAAAAATCTGGTTATTATTACCTTAAGCTTACAAAGAAAAACAGGAAATCTGTATGGAATGTAAAACTGTGCTTAAAGGTTAAACACAAGCTGTAGATCACGTGAGGACAACTTCCTGAAAAAAAGCAAAGGTTGAAGAGGCAAAGGCTCCTAAGACTGACACATTGGTATAAATAAAGGAAAAAAGGTTAAAGTTGACAAATAAAATTAATAACTTTCCTTCAAAAGACATTAATAATAATAATAATAATAATAATAATATTATATTATCATCATCATCACCATCATTATTTAATATTTTACAGTCCAGTCATTATCCCCTCCCAGTTTCCCTTCCCCAGTTACCAAGAGGATGTCACCCACACCCCTACCGCACTAGACCTCCCCACCCCCTGAAGCTTCAAGTCTCTTGAGGATTAGGTGCAGCTTCTCTCACTGAAGCCAGACCAGGCATTCCTCTGCTCTACACGTGTTGGGGACCTCATATCAGCTGTGTGCGCTGCCCGGATGGTGGCTCAGTGTCTGAGAGATCCTGGGAGGTCCAGGTTAGTTGAGACTGCTAGTCTTCCTATGGGGTTGCCCTCCTTCGCAGCTTCTTCCGGCTTTTCCTACAGTGGTCCCCAGCTTCTGTCCTTTGTCTGTAAGTATCTGCCTCTGGCTCTTATAGCTGTTTGTTGGGCCTTTCAGAGGGTAGCCATGCTAGGTTCCTGACTGTAAGCACACCATAGCATCAGAAATAGTGTCAGCTATATCAGGGTCCTGTCAGCAAAATCTTGCCAGCTTATGCAATAGTGTCTGGGTTTGGTGGTTGTTTATGGGATGGATCCCCGGGCGGGGCAGTCTCTGGATTTTCCTTCCTTCCGTCTCTGCTCCGAACTTTGTGTCTTATATAGCTGTCTCTTGTCAGGCTATGCCAGTGCCTGGCAAATACAGAAGTGCATGCACACAGTCATCTATTGGATGGAACACAGGGCCCCCAATGAAGAAGCTAGAGAAAGTACCAAAGAAACTAAAGGGGCCTGCAACCCTGTAGGAAAACAATATGAACTAACCAATACCCCCCAGAGCTCATGTCTCTAGTTGCACATGTAGCAGAGGATGGCCTAGTAAGCCATCAATGGGAGGAGAGGCCCTTGGTCTTGTGAAGATTATATGCCCCAGTACAAAGCCAGGAAGCAGGAGTGGATGGGTTGGGGAGCAGGGCGGGGGAAGGGTATGGGTAATTTTGGGATATAATTTAAAATGTAAATGAAGAAAATATCTAATAAAAAAAAGAAAAAGAAATAGTGTCAGGTCTTGGAGCCTCCCCTAGATCCCAATTTGGACCTATCAGTGGACCTCCTTTCCCTCAGTCTCTTCTCCATTTTTGTCCCTGCAGTTTGTTCAGACAGGAATAACTCTGGGTCAGAGCTTTTGACTGTAGGGTGGTAACCCCATACCTCCACTTGATGTCCTGTTCCTCCAGTGGACGTAGACTCTACAAGTTCCCCCTCCCCTCCTAGATACAGTAGAGTTCAACACTTCATCTAAGGTCCCTTTGAGTCCTGAGAGTCTCTCACCTCCCAGGTCTCTGGTACATTCTAGAGGGTTCCCCCTCCTACTTCCCGAGGTTGCCTGTTTCCATTCTTTCTGCTGGCCCTTGGAACTTCAAGAGAGATATCTATACCACTCTTGTGCGTATAATCAAAAGATGCCCCACCATGCCACAGATTTTATTATTTTATTTATTATTTATCACAGATTGAGTTATTTCCAGATTTTAATTACCATTAAATCATGTCATGGTGTCGGGAATCAAATTCCTCTATGTTCATAGTGGCCTTATTTGTGATAGCCAAAAGGCATTTCTTAAAATGAAATTTTAAGTTGTACACTGGGGTGAGATATTTGCAATCCATGCTCTTCATAAAGGACACAAATACAGAACATATGCATAACCCCCATAACAATAAAAGAGCAACAGTCCAATTTAAAATGCCAACCTCTGAGCAATCATTTCGATGAAAACAAAAAGCACACAAAGTATATTCCCCATCATTATTTATCTAGGAAATCTGAATAAAATAACAGCCACACTGTCTTAACCCTTCAAATCAACAGAGTAGCCGTTATTAAACAGACTGGGAACTTCAAAAGATCACCTGTAGGAATTACCACCAGAATGTTAACACATTCCTTAAGAGGTTGTAACAGAGCCTGTTGGGTTTTAGAGAACTGACCGTGCATCACAAGTAAGGTAAGACCCAATCCTGGTTCAATACTGCTAGCTCTACTCCACATAAAGGGATATTGTCTAAGCCAAGCATGATGATGCAAGACTACTCTCCACTTAAGAAGCCAAGGAAGCAAATCCTAACATCCAGCATGGGGATGCATAGAGTATTCCAGGACAGGTAGGCTACATTGATGTCCTACCAGACAGGGGAAGGTGGATTGTGGACATTTGTAACGATTTATTCATATAATAAGTTACCACAGAAAACTGTCCACTTGTCTACTCAGAAAAGAGAATAAACTGTGACACTTTATAAGATGGAGCAGATATTCACCAATAAAGGGAATGAGCTACTGAGGGATACAACAGCACAGATGACATCCAAAGATACAGTGAGCTCTCAAGAGGGATGATTAGATAGTATATTAATGCATCTACAGGAAATTGAGGGCAAAAATCAGAACAGCGCTTGTTAAAGGATATGAGGATCATGGGAAGGAAATGTGAGGGCGTGATCTGAGCTGATAGGAATATCATCTGTGTAGTAGTTAAGGGTGGTACTTACGAAGATTGTAAATCAACAAATCTCAGCAAGTGTCCATCTTAAAAATCCATTTAGTTAACAAATTTCACCTCATTATTTTTTTGTAAGTAAAACAGATGCAAACATTGAAAGAGATAAAGAAAATATGTGTGTTTAATATCTGTACTGTATAAATACTTCATATAGAAATACAAATAATTTATTAGGTAACTTGCAGATCCAAGAAACTGTATTTTCACAAGGAAATAAAGGCCAACGGGAATTGAGAAGATTTCCCAGAGTTAGAAAACAACCAGGTATCAGATCTGGAATTTGGTTTTTCATTTGACATGCCAAGTTCTTTTTGCTAGAACAGTAGTAGCTTTTGAATGATTCTTTTTTTTTTTTTTTTTTTTAATCCCATTCCAGAGTAAGAAATAAGCTATTTTAAGTGGCACAGAAGTACCTGCTTTTTCTTATATCCTCACAGCCTTTGCTATTCCAGAATGGAACAGCTCTGGTATCACTTGCCAAAGCATGGAAAGAGAATACGCTTGCATGTGTTCACAAGTGCTTATCTACAAAGGAATTATATGTGTCTTTTTATCCAGCCACAGTACTGGGATTGAGAAGAGAGGAGGGGGTGGGGGGCATGAGAAGGATGAAAAGTGATTTACAAAAAAATATATATTGTAAAAAAAAAATGAAAAAGAATGGTTTTATACATATCTAAGCATGGACATTCAGAAAGGAGGAAAGACATGTGAGAGGAAATTGGTGGTGCACACCTTAGAGACAGAACAGGATTTCTAAGAGATGCACCAAGAGTTTCTCTTGAAAGTCTACACTTATATCGCTATACAAACTTAATTTCTATTTCTCTGAATATTCTCTTTCTTGCCGAGTTTTGGGAATGTTGCTTGCTACATTAATTTGAGACTGTGGCTCTGTCTTTAGTGGATTCTGGCCAGATTGTACTTGTTTTTCAGATTTCGATTCACAAGCTCCCTCCTATAGAAGGTTCCCAAAAGTTCTGTAGACTTTCTCAGGTGTCCTGCCTGGAACTCCCTCATATCCGGTATTTGCTTTACTGATATAATTAACATATGGCATAGAGATTGTTTATGCAGTTTCCTATACTCCCTGTCACCTCCTCCCTAATGCCACTGTGAGACAGTGCGAGCAGAAGGAACCACTTTGAACAAACCCCTACTGTCGCTCCATCAATCCCATGTCTAATCTACAAGTAGCACACATATGATATGCATTTGGTGTATGTGTGCTTATGTGCATTCTATGGATTTTATTCAGAGGGAAAACATCTGGTTTATTGCAAATCATTGCCAGTACTTATCACTTCTTTTATCTTTATTAAATTGCTTTTAATTATCATAATGGTTTATTCTACCAGACGTTCCTTCTGTGGATGATAGAACTTCCAGTGTTTCACTAATTTTAGTGTATAGAATAACTCACATCCATGTGTCATTCTCTAAGTCCATGCCAAAGCAATAACATACCATAAAATGCCATCTGCCTCAACCCACAAAAAATTCTTTCAAATTCATACAACTTAAAGGGCCCTACTTCACTGGGTCTTGAATTCCAGAAGAAGAACTGTAAACTCAATCTAAGTCTTTCAATAAGCGTATAACACCCTTAGTCCAGGTTTATACTCAATTCAATGTTTTCATTTATAACACTTACATGTGTATGTGCAGTGGGTGGATTCTACTCCCATGCTTTCATGTTATAGGAAATGAATGCCCTACTGTGTGTAAATCAAATTCCTTAATTTCCCAGAGAAAGTTAATTTTAATGAAACAGGAAATTATATATTAACAAGCATTTTAAGTCATCTAAAAGTTTACAAAAGTAGGATTTTTATATTCCCTGAAACAAGTGTGTGTGTGTGTGTGTGTGTGTGTGTGTGTGTGTGTGTGTGTGTGTGTGTAAATGTTTAGTAACATCTTTTGACATGTTTTCAAATTGTATCAAATATTTGCCTGTGGTTCCACCCCTAAGAGAGGAGCAGAGCTGGTCAATGGCTGCAGAGAGAAGGAGAATCAACTTCCTATAGGGCTGAGCTCCTGCATGGGTTCTCCAGTGTCAAACTGTCAGCCTGGACACAGGAGGGTATAAGCAATGTTAACTGAACTAAACAGATTCAGTAAACTGGACATGAATATGTGTATACATATATGTGTGTGTGTATGTGTATATATAAATATATATACACACATATATACATATAAAAATAATATTTTTAAAAGTGGTCATGAATTTATTTTGTAGGAGTTGATATGGGAGAAGTTGGAGGCAGGAGGGAAAGATAAGTGTGGTATACAAGCAGTGCTCATGTATGAAGTTCTCAAAGAAAATATATGTTAGTGATGCTACCACCTAATAAGTCTCTTTACCTTAAAATGAGAGTAATATTCCTTATTTTTATAACATAATCTAAACACTTGTAAAAGAAAACATGTTAAATCAATGTCTAATTACTTAATCATCCTATTACAGTCATTAAATAAATTCTTTCATTGTTTTTTGCTAAGGCTACATCTGTTGAGCTGCTCTTGGGGCCTGACATTATCCAACATACAGACATATACCTACTAAAATGCACCCTGGAGAAAATATGCAGATTCCTCTTCTTGATTAGTACAATAAACCTAATCATGAACATTTTAAAGGAAATAGTCATTAATTCCATCTTCTGTGATAATAGGACAGTAACAACAATCAATATGTTTCTAACTTATTAAATTCTAAAAGCTCACAACCTATGGCTAACATTTAAATCAAGACATCTGTTTCTGCCCAAATCTACAATTCACTTGTTTTAAAATATTAAACAAAGTCCTCACTGCTCAAGAGCCATGGTTTGTTTGTTTGTTTGTTTGTTTGTTTGTTTTTTGGTTGAGAGAAAAATTCAACAAATATAAGAAATTCTCCTTTAATAAAATTGGAAAGAAAGTACCTTGGCAAATCACACAACTTCTCCAATAATTTCTGAGTTATTAAATTGAAAATAAAAAATGCTGAAATGTTCAGTTATGCCTCTCTAGAATATTACTAAGCATCCTTAACAGGATCCTTAAATATAAAGTATTTGTGGTTCCTCAGTGTGGGTGTATACTGTAAATCCCCACACTGTTAATCCATGCACCTTTTACTCACTGTAGTTATTTTATAACACTGCATAATAATTCATGTAATACTTGCATTCATAAACTAATATGAGCAGTTTACTGAAAAATTAATATTAAATCTTCTACATGAACTTTACACATTAATATCTGACCTTTCTTCAAAGCATGAATAATTCTTGTCTCTTCTCTGTGAAGCACTATATTTTAATAGCCTCTGGGTGTGAAAATCTGGATTTCATATTAGCATTTCCTTTTTTCTATATGAAATTTGTTAAATAATAAGCATTCAGTCCTGTCACTTTTAAGAACAGTGCCTATAATAGTCTAGGGTGATTTGTGGGTAAAAATCAAGGTAAGCTCTGTACAACACCCCACGCCATCTCCCGCAAAGATCATGAACTATGTATGAGCAGTCAATAGTAGGCATGGTGACTCTGAATCCCTTTGATCTTCAGAATGCCTGTTCTTCAAAATTCACATGATACCTAGCAAATCATCCATAAAATATTGATATCACCAGCATGTATGTGTACTTAGGTGCATTGTATACACACATGAATTGTTAAATCCCCTATGGCCCATAGACTTCATGAATTAATCATGTAATATCTCTATGTATATCAACAGCATATCTTTATTGTCACCAACTCACATAAAAGGACAAGTGTGATTGCGTGATTAAATGTAATAGCGTCCTAGCCCAATAGAATGTCTCCCAAACTATAGCTAAATTAAGAATGTTTATAGATAGTAACTTAAAGCAGTCCATTGTTCTTAAATGTTTACCATCTTTCTATTGTGAATCAGCAAGCTTAGGAATGAAGATGAGCTGTGGATAATTAATTTCAAGGAGTTAGTGACATAGCAACGGGATGTCTGGGTCCTGACTCCTCAAATACTGGAAGTATCAAGCATGCAGTCATTAAAGGATTTTTCACTTAAGAAAATGAGGGCTCCTATATGATGAGTATTTGCTATTTGAGAAATCAACTACTAATCATGCTATTTTGAAAAGAAAAAAATTTATTTTTAGGTCATTCTTATTTTATTAAAATTTACCATTTTTTTTTATTTTTGAAATAAAAATATAGTAAATTTAACCTAAAAATAAAGTAAAACATTTGCTATTGATAGTTTTAAAAACTACAGAGGTATAAGAATATAATTTCAGTTAATATATATTTCATATATTTTTTTTAAGACAGGATATCTCTATGTAGCCCATGCACTCTGTAAACCAGGTTGGCCTCAAACTCACAGAGATCTACCTGTCTCTGCCCCCTGAATGCAGGTATTAAAGGCATGAACCACATCCAGCCAACAATATGTATTTCTTATAATATATATATAGAACAAAAGAAGATATATGACAAGAAGGAAGGCCCAAATGAGGATACTTCAATCACACTTAGAAGGTAGAACAAAATAATTACTGGAGACAGAGGGAGGGAGGGAGGGAGCTGGGTGGGAGAGGGGAGGAACAGAGGAAAAGGAGGGCAGGATCTGGTATAGGGTGAAACAGTAGAGGAACCCAGAGGGTCAGGAGAATGAATGGAAATATGCCAGGGGTGGTGGTTAGGGGGATCCTCTAGAAAGTCCCAGGGAGGGAGGAGGCTCCCAGGACTCAATGTGAGTGACCTTAGCCAAAATGCTAAACAATGGGGATATAGAACCTGAAGAGACCATCCTAAGTAGTTATACAGTGACCTCAGTGGAGGAATGGGAACACCAACCCACCTTCTAAAAATGTTGACCCCAAATCATTCCTCTCTAAAAGAAATGCAGGGACAAAAATGGAGCAGAGACTGAAGAAATGACCGACTAGTGAGTATCTCAGCTTGGGATCCATAGCATGGGCAGGCACCAAACCCTGGCATTATTACCAATGCTATGTTGTACTTGCTGACGGGAGCTTAGCATGGCTGTCCTCTGGGAGGCTCTACCAGCAGCTGACCGAGACAGATGCAGACACTCGCAGCCAACCATCGGATGGAGGTCAGGGACTACAGAAAAAGATGTATACCCTTTGTTGTGAGAATCCAAGAAGAAAAGGAGAAGGAAGGGATGTTGGATAAAAGCCTGAATTAACTATAAACAAAAGGCAGGAACATTGTGAGGGAGTAACTTAGGCATTAACGTAGAAGATCTTTGGTGGAGACAGTTGGACATCTCAGCAGTAGTAATCACACAAGCCTACACAGGACCATACAAGACACAGCAAAGCTGCGCCCTCACACTCTATCAATGCCATCATCTCAGTTTGGATTTTATACACTAAAATCGCCTCTCATTTCACAATTACTGGCAAATACATAACAACTGCAAAAGAAGTTTGGGGTTTGGGGGTTTTTTTGTTTGTTTTGTTTTGTTTTGTTTTGGTGAACACATGCTCTGAACATGATCCTCTGTGATTAGAAGTAAGACTTGATGAAATATGGCTGAATTTGACAGTGAAGGAGTTTCTGGAATTTTGTTTTCAGGGGATGTCTTCTAACTAGAATCAAGGTGATATGTAAGACTGATTTCATCCACTTAGTATCCATGTATCCTATGCAGAGAATGAAGGCAGGCATTAGGGATTCAGAGACTAAGTCACAAGTCCAACCTCCCAGCTAGAGAAAAGAAAGACAAAATCCAATAAAACTGCACGTAGCAGTGTAGCTGTGCTAAACGTCCAAAACAAGGGAGACAGGTTCTCCTAATCCACAATAGATAACACAGATAAATAAATAAGCTATTTTCCCAGATTAAGGGGCAACCTAGCCCAAATTGTTGAATGAATAGTGATTCCAACCAGGTAGACAAATTAAGGAAGGTAATTCCAGAGAGACACAACACTTACAAAACCCTAGTTACAGGAGGGACAAAAGAAGCAGACAACTGTATATCATGCCAGAGGGCATAGGAAAGAGACCCCCAGGGGAAGATGGCTGAAGAAAAACTTTCTGTGAGTGGGCTGAACAGCACTGTGAACAGCTTTCATAGCAGATACAGTTGACTCAATGCTGATAATTCGCTCTGCTTTATGAATGCAGTCTACTGATATGGACCAGTCCACCCTGGAATGATGAATTGACATCAGTGACCTTGAGAAAACAGAAACCATGTAGAGCAGCCTTGGGGTGGGCAGGTAAGGGTGAGGAGAGCGCCCATAGGGAAGTGAATTATTTGTTCCAGGTGAGATAAATCAAGTGGAAAAGATCAAGAGATAAGACTGGCAAAAGAGACATGTAGTAAGAGTGCCAAAGAGTATGAACTACATGTTTCAGGGGGAAAAAATAGTTTAAAAAGCATGAGCTAGTCAGAATTCCACTTCGGATGATTCCTTGTGAAATGTGTTGTTTACTGAAGTGGACTGAGAGCCAGGACGGGTCTAAAAAGAAGGGAAACCCAGCCATGGCCAGCTGTACAAGCAAAGGGAGGATAAGGACCCTTCGAGAGTACCAACAGAAGGAAGTACTGGCCTGATGGGTAGGGAGAAAGTAGAGAGAAATTGGACATAGATGTGAAGGGTGACTCTGACAGTAGAGGACCGTTTTAGAGCAGTGGTGAAGACAGACACAGGCTAGACTGAAGGGTTTTGAGAAAATAAAATAAGAAAAATGAGGGAACCAGATGCAGATTATAACATCAGACACTTGAAAGACACAGGGAGGATAAATGTCAGGAAAGACTAATATTACTACTTCTGCAAGTGAGACACATTCTATTTTTTTAAGTTATTCATGTTGAAAAGACAGTTACAAGAATAAATAGAAGTGTTGGACCCGAGGAAAGAACTTTGCCTCCAAAACAACCTCAGAGTGCATGGGAAGCACTGGTGATGTAGATGTGGGTTAACTCTGAAAGAACATAATCAGTCTTTGTTATTACAAGAAAATGAGGATGGACATGGAACCTGCCTAAAAGGATGAACATGGGGTCTGCTTGTGAGGATGGACATAGGAGCTGCATGTGAGGATGGACATGGGGTCTGCATGTGAGGATGGACATGGAGCCTACATAAAAAGATGAACATGGGGTCTGCATGTGAGGATGGACATATGATCTGCATGTAAGGATGGACATGGAGCCTGAATAAAGGGATAGACATAGGATCTGCACATGAGGATGGACATTGGGTCTGTATGATGGTTTGTATATGCTTGGCCCAGGGAGTGGCACTATTAGGAAGTGTGGCCTTGTTGGAGTAGGTGTGACCTTGTTGGAGTAGGTGTGTCACTGTGGGCATGGGCTTAAGACCCTCATTCTAGCAGCTTGGAAGTCAGTCCCACTAGCAGTCTTCAGATGAAGATGTAGGACTCTCAGCTCCTCCTGCACCATGCCTGCCTGGATGCTGCCATGCTCCTGCCTTGATGACAATGGAATGAACCTCTGAACCTGTAAGCCAGTCCCAATTTAATGTTGTCCTGGTAAGAGTTGCCTTGGTCATGGTGTCTGTTTACAGAAGTAAGCCCTAACTAAGACAATCTACATGTGAGGATGAACATGTGATCTTCATGTGATGACGGCCATGGGATCTGCCTGTTAGGATGAGCATGGGGTCTGCATGTCAGATGGGCATGGAGTATGCAAGGATGAATAGGAAGTCTGTATGTGAAGGGCATGTAGTCTGCATGTGGTAGGAAGTAAGGAACACAACAGAGCATATACACAGAGACCCAGGAAGCTGCTAAGTGGGAAGGCATTGTAGGCTGAAGATGCTTGATAAGTTCTGACTTCATCATCGAAAGAAAAAGAAAGAAAGAAAGAAAGAAAGAAAGAAAGAAAGAAAGAAAGAAAGAAAGAAAGAAAGAAAGAAAGAGAAAAGAAAAGAAAAATACTAACCTGACAGGTAACCATTGATGGGGAGGGGCATTTAAAAAAATAATCTCTCCCTGCAATCATGTGCTATAAGAAAATCTGTTTTCTCATTTTGCTTATGAGTTAAATTTTTATTCAGCATTTATTCAAATAGCAAAGTAGGAATTATTTTCCTATTATCAAATCTAGTCTCAAATGTGGTTAAGCAGATATGTTCAAATGCTAAAGACATGTGTTTCTTATATTTATATAAAATTCTCCCTGTTTACTGTAAGCAGAAATGCTTACCTCAAATTATCTGTCTGATAGGTATTGCATTTCCCATTTTACAGATAGAAAAGAAGAGAGGGGGGAGAAGAGAGAGAGAGAGAGAGAGAGAGAGAGAGAGAGAGAGAGAGAGAGAGAGAGAGAGAGAATCATACAGGAAAGCAAATGCATGCATCTTTGTGTCATCACAGCCTGGGGAAGTGTCAGGACTCAGTGCCAGATGTGCAGATGTGTTCATTGATAAAATAAATTGTTTTACTATGTTATTAATTGGTTTGAATGCAGACTGAAGATATCAAGAATTTAATCTATGCTCATGTTTGTATTTATTTTTAAATGTAAATAAGATTATACAATATCAACAGAACAACAGAAGAGATAAAAACATTATATTCATCAAGAGGAAAATCCACTGAAATAGTTGTGTGAGTAGATTTTTTTTTTTAACCAGAAGATGATTTTAGGCACAGGGTCGATGAGTTCCATAACTTAACCACTTTGCCTGGCTCTGAGGAGAACATTTAGGGAATATGATCTAAATTTTAAAGTGATCCTTATTGAGAATTTAAATCCAGATCAGTTTGATATGTTATCATTTGTGATAAATACAAATTGATGTTATCTTCCCATTCTTAAAATTCCATAAATATCTGTAAACATAAAGGTTAACTTAGTTGTCAGGTTAAGTCTTTCACCAAACTCTGACAAGGAGTGCCTAGAGTAGCTCAGAAAGTATCTTGTTAATCTTTGATTTTTCCTCACCACTATTTAGCTAAAACATTGTTTAATCCGTTAATATTTGTGAAGAATGCAGAGTAGAAGGCTTGTCTGAATCATTTTCACTTGAATTGAATAATACTTCAGAAAGTATTAAATGCTGCAATTGAATGAAGAAGTGTGAATCTGCCACCCTTCAACCTAAAGCAAGCATATGTTCACACATGTACTTCACATACAAGACCCAAGCCTTCAAAGTAGTTCAATAGAATTAAAAGCATGAATCTGTCTCCACTATACAGCATCATGTGCATCCCTCAAATCATGCTATAGTGAAAGAAATGTATTATTATTATATGTACTCATACTGGGAAGGAATAGAAAACTGTTTGGCTGTTGATTTTTTTTCTTTTTTTTTTTTTTCTGTTCAGAATCCGAAAACATCACTCTTCTAGGCAGCGGGCATCTGGGAGTGAATAAGAATTCTGGAAACATTAGCATCTCCTATTCTCACTATTTTCTTTGAGACAAGAAAACTGGGACCAGGGAAGGAAATCTTACAAAATTCAGGTTAAATAAACATGGAATCAAAATAAGGTAGCATAGATACAAATAACCTCATGTAATTCCAGTGCTAAAGCAGAATCCAACCTGGGCCAGAACTTTCAGAATCATGCTGGGTTTGCCCCATTAGTAGATTCAAAAACACCTTCCATAACAAATGGCCAACTACATAAAACTGTAATTACAGCAGGGAAGTTATGCATTATGCAAACCTCTTAACCCATATTATTCAAGATCTGCTATAACTAATAGTCAAATCATAAATTACTTGCTTTTAATTATTTAGTATGACCCCTACTGAAGACACAAAACAGAAACAAATGAAATAAAATACAATGAAAACAACAACAACAACAACAACAAAAAGTTTTTCAAAGCCCCACAGTCTTCTACCCTAAAAGAAGCCGGCACAAGTAAGGAGAAGCTGGCATCTATCACTAAGGGGAAAGCAAAGTAAGTCATTGTGAGAGCTCCCTGCTTTATATCACTGCCTCTAGAAACTCATTCCAAAGAATGGAATCATCTGGATCATTTTTACTGCCCCCTCAGTCTCAAGACTGTCTGCCCAGCACTGCTGACATGCACTCCAGTGTGCACCTTCCTTCCATTTGAGTATCTGTGTCAGGTTTATTTATAGCCGATGCTTCAAACGCAGCATTTCCAGGTATAAGAAATAAAATCTCTACAGTGATCCTAGAAACCCTCACAAATGGACTTTGAGAAGACAATGGAAAAAAATCTATAATGCAGTATGTGCATTACGATTCGCTGAGACTCCAAAGTGCACTCACCTTGCACTCTGGTAAGCATGTGTAAGGACACAGGGTACAGTTACAGACGTGATGGCAGCAGCCCTGCGCATCTTTTTATGGAACTATCCAAGTACTCTAGGATTACTGCTGCCACCTCTTTCCTTCTCTTTCTCTCTTTTCTCATTAGGAATTCTCTGAAATTTAGGCACCCTCTTTGTTTCTTACTGAGATGCCTTTCTAGTCCAGAGCTTTTTTAAATAACCCATTACAAAAGCAGGCCATACTTCCCCCTGCTGGGAAAAAATTAAATTACAAGGTACATTAGAACTATTTCCTAAGTCTGAAGAAATCTAGTGTTTGGGAAAGACAAAAACAGCAGGAATCAAGATACTTTGTGGCCTCGTAACTATTTTGTTCCTCAAGAATACACATGCATCTCACCCTAGTGAGACTTTTATCTACATCTCTTAGTTCTGTAAGTTTTAGAAATACAATTAATACACATTAATAACTGATGAGCTAATTATGAGCCATCTGTCCCAAAGAGAGCTCCAGGTCAGAGAAGATTGTGAATCTGCTTTCATTGTACACTGAATGGAAACATTTCTGAAGAACGGACTGAAGCGAACAAATCAAAGAACATATTTTAAATCTGTTCATGTTTATTGAGTCATTATTTTCCAATATGCAGTTGCTCTCCAACAGCAGAGAAAAGTACTGTTAGTAAATTTAGTATTTCAGTTTCATTTATTATGACTTGATCATTAGGTAGTCCTAAACATGATTGCATTTCACTGCCTAACTACTCTACAAAGCCAGCTTTTCCCTTGAAAACAGGATAAGTATTTCACATTCCACCTTTTTCCTGGCAGTCTTTCTTGAGCTACTTTGTTATTATAGGTTATAATAAACAGCAACCACTAAAAATGCCAAAATACATCTAATGTCTCTGAATCGTATGAGGAGTAAAAATTTTTCTGTGATACACAAGTAAATCTCAAAGGTATTTTAATGCTGAGGGGCATGATGAGAGAAAGATGTCACTAATTCTTCTAGTGGGTAAGTCCTCAAGCTTCAAAGCTGCACTGTAGCCAGTTTGATGATGAAGCACTTCATTATTAATGAAACATTCATCCAAAAATTCTGCAGTTGTGTTAAATAGAAGAGCACAGGCTACCAGATATTAGGAATGTCTTCAGTTGCTACCATTGTTTCACACATATGGAACTATATGGGGTTAATATTTCTGACGGAGAAGTTTTCATGTGTACCTTTTTTTCAAACGACCTTTCAAAGCAATGCAAAAGGCAAGACATAGATGTTCCTCTGGGAACTGAATCTCTGCTACATAACAGGTACACAAAAGAAAACACACACCTGGTTTAAAAATCAGTTGATCAGTTATGGAGCGTTCCTAGGGACCAATATCTTGCATAGTACCCAATCATTACGTTTCGAATACATTTATAAGCACTTTAGCCTCTGCTTACCACGTTCACATAAATATACGAACATGCATACTTTATTGTTGAATAATTCTAAGACTTTCCAGGGGAAATACCGATTAAAGGCTATCAAAATCACTTCGAAACGCAGAAGGAAAAATATATCTATTATAAATAAATAAATAAATAAATAAAGAACGCTGATCTGTAACCAAGATACTCTCAGAACACTCCATGGATCGCATTTATTCCTGAACTGATTTTGCTGGCTTCTGCAAAGTGACAAGGTCTCAGTGGACCACCTGACACTTGCTAGTTTCCCTGTCCAGGACCCTAACAGGTCGCATCACTCTGCCATTAGACCTCAGGGCTAATTGAGCCTCGGAGGAACGGGGCAACCAGCGCTGTGCTCCTGCATTCGGAAAGGGCTCTCAGGGACAGTTTCTGCCCAGCGGAGCGATCGCCCTCCCCAACTTCCCCTTGCCCGGGCTGGCAGGAGCCGGGCCGGTCCTACCTTCCGCCAGAAGGCGCGACGCGTGCACAAAAGATGGATCCAGGCTATCCTTCTCTGCCATCAGCTCAGGCAAGTATTTCTCTTCTCCCATAGCGCGGACTTCGGACCGTGCCCGGCCAGGCGCAAATCCCGCCTGCTCGGACGCCTCGGTCCCTGGCTCCCCCGGGAACCGTCTTTCCTTCGGAGAGCGCAGCTCTAGCGCCTGGGGCTGCGCAGACCGCGCTGGTACCTGCCTCTCCCGCGCCCCAGCCTGGCTCCGGCCACGGCCTCAGCTGGAGAGGATGCCCGCGCGGCCCACCCCCACCGGCTTCCTATTGGAAGCGGGGTCCGGGGGCGGGGCGCACGCGGAGACCATAGACTATCATTGGGCGGGGCCGCAAGTCGAGTCGCCTGAGTGGCAGGAGGCTGCAGCGGAGGGGAGGGGTGTGCGAAGTGCAAGCGCACTCTCCTGGCCGCCTTAGCCTGCCTTGTCCTCAGGCCTGGCCAGTGCTGTGGAGTGGGTGCGGGCTGCCAGGCAGGCAGAAGGATTAGAGAGCAAAAACGTGTGCCCCATGATCACAGAGGCTGAGCACGTCACCTGGGTACCCAAGGCACAGGTGTCTCTCCCCTGGATGATCGCAGACTCTTGGGCAGGGTTGGAAATCCGAAACAAAATGTGGGTTGTGTTTACCATGACCTACATCTTGGGGCAGAAGGATGTCCACTAATGTACAAATGAAGAAGTGCCTGGATTATGTAGTAGAGCAAAACACTTCCAGTGTACAGTGCCGTGATACAGAATTAGTTCTAGGGATCCACCCATTCCTATGGTGCAAAATTCACTCACTGTGTAAACTTAGCAGGGAGAATTGTGAATGAAAGAAGCTAGATGATGCCTAACTTCCATCGCTCTAATGTTCTCCTATTTTAGAAGTGAGGGTCATGGGAATGCGGCTGAACTACTTTGTATATGCCCCACCTTTATTTAAATGAGCATTTTACCCACAAGAATCACCAAGGAAGGAGGAATAAGGGAGGTATCCTTCCCTTCCAGATGGTACTCCTGAATGAAATGACTCTTTCTTTGAAGTTGTCTTTTCCCAACCAATCCCTTGTCAATATTTCTACCACCCTTTCACCTGGGACAACTTTGCCAGTATATAAAACCTGCCGGAAGTTTCCTACTTTCTCTTATTCTGTCCACAGTGTTAACTAAGTATTTATTTAGATGAACTTAGGATGTTATATTGATTTTGTATGACATTTTAAAAAGTTAACATGTTTCATATCCATGAGATAACTCACTCCAGCTCAGAAAAACACTGAGCAACCCAAAGATAACAGGTTTTGCTTCTGTAACTGGTCTAATATGTCTCATAGCTGTGCAAAAGCTGAGGCTAAAATTCAAATCTAAGTAGTGTGAAGCTTCAGATGGCAGGGTTTACCTTACTCTCCCATATGCTAGATACTTTTATACTATGCGTCCATCCAATTAGTGTTTAAACATATTGAAAGGATTCTAGGGACTGGACTTGAATAATTGCCAAATGAGATAGACACATTGTGTTGTGTCTTCTCTCACAGTAGGGATGCTTTCTAATGAGTGATGACAAAGAGAACCAGAAACACGTGACAAATGTCAGGAATAATACTAGACTAGACAGAATCCTAATCTTTGGAGTACTTTGTGTATTTAGAACATAATGGACATCATAAAATAAAAATAAGCTATATTGACCTTAGAAACCAATTTTCTTAGTACTCACTTCCAGAGGATGGGCAACCAAAGGCAAACCCAAATGCCCTGGACAAGTGCCCTCACCCACATTCAAATCCATATGCTCCCAGTAGGTGACTCCAAATCACTGTGTTCCCCCCTGACTCATATATTTTGTGACCACCGAAACTGCGCATTAAATATTTTAAGGGTAACCTTAGGATTGAGAACATCTTATAAATACAAATGTAAATAAATTGATAACCTATAAATAAATTATTATTGAATAGATTGTTTGTGGTTATACATAAATAAATCATAACTATTTATATGCTTCCCTCTTCTGATGCTAGGAAGACTCAAATCATACCTTAATTGATTTTCAACCTGAGTTCTAGTCCTGAAAAACAATTTAAAATTCAATTTTGCTTATTGTACCATTATTTCAAAAGTGGTTTATTAAGAAAAATGTTCCAAGTCAATTAGTATCCAGAGGATGCATAAGGCACATATTCTATAGAATATGTTCTGTGGTGAATGTAGAAGACGCATATTTATTTCTTTTACATATCCTATGAACATCCAAGAAATTTAATCAGCTTATCTTGCCACACTAGTGAGAACTACACATTATAAATTATTAAATAAGTTACAACATTTGTACTTCCTTCATTGTTTCAATCAACCTTTTGTGTAACACACTGCCACAGAACACATTTGCAATAACAATCTGGACAGACAGATCAGTCATCAAGAGGACTTGTCCCCTGTTGTGAAACCTGGTTTCCCTCACCCTCATAGCAAGCTTAGTTTCCCCAAAATGCCTGTAATGTCATCTCTACACTGGGCAAACACAAGAAGATCAGAAAGCTACCTCCCTTCTGGTCTAGCCAAGAAAGGATGAGCTACATTTTTTTTTTTTCCCGAAACAGGGTTTGTCTGTGTAGCCTTGGCTATCCTGGAACTCACTCTGTAGACCAGGCTAGCCTCGAACTCAGAAATCCACCTATCTCTACCCCCCAAGTGCTGGGATTAAAGGCATGTGCCATTACTGCCCTATGATGAGCCATATTTTTTGTGGGGGAGGGACATTCCTTCAAAGGAGTAAATGAAGGACAGGGTTGCATTTTTCTGGCTCCTAAGCACTCACAGGAGAATCAACTCACAGAAATACATGCAAAGAAAAGAAGGAAGGAGAAAGAAAGAAAGAAAGAAAGAAAGAAAGAAAGAAAGAAAGAAAGAAAGAAAGAAAGAAAGAAAGTAAGTAAGTGCCGGGCATAGTGGCACATGCCTTTAATCCCAACTCAGGAGGCAGAGGCAGGCAGATTTCTGAGTTCAAGGTCAGCCTGGTCTTCAGGAGTGAGTTCCACAACAGCCAGGGCTACACAGAGAAACCCTGTCTCAAAACAAAAAAACAAAAACAAAAGAAAGAAAGAAAGAAAGAAAGAAAGAAAGAAAGAAAGAAAGAAAGAAAGAAAGAAAGAAAGAAAGAAAGAAAGAAAGAGGGANGAGGGAGGGAGGGAGGAAGGAAGGAAGGAAGGAAGGAAGGAAGGAAGGAAGGAAGGAAGGAAGGAAGGAAGGAAGGAAACAAGAAAAGAAAGAAAGAAGCAAGCAAGCAAGTATGACAGATTAACAAAATTGGCAGAAATTAGTAATTTGTACAATAATATGGAGACAACTGTCCTCCATGTGTGTAATCACTGTTTAGAATTCTGAGTAGATGTATTGTCTAATATAATTGAGAATTGAAATGTTAACTGATTAATGTTTTGCTGAAGAGTCTCACAGATTCTCATTAGTGAAAAGCCTCTATTTTGATGTTCAGTTTCCTTTACTTTCATTAAATACACAAGTCATCTGTCAGGGCACATCTCGAGTAATTTCCATAATATACTTTAGGATTATAAAAGAGAACTGGGAAGTCTGGCAAATGTCTCATCAGGTGTAAGTACTTACTACCTAAGAATTGCATTAGCGTATCCCCTCCCAACACACAATAACTCTAATAAAATATAAAGTAAAGAGCTTTTATATGTGACTGAAGAGTGGAGAAGTGGTTATACCGAATATCAAAAGGAGTGATTATATATACTGCAAAAGATCTCTCTTTTCAAATCCTCTGCTAAGAAGAGTTAAGGAAAATTAGGGTGAATATGACCAAAGTGTATTGTATTATAATCTCAAAAAAAGTGAAAATAATAGAGTAGGAAAAGAAAAGGAAAAGTCATATGTAAAGTGTTAAGAGTCAAAATTTGCTATATGCAAATGTGTCAATGCGCAAGTTAATATGCACCACTTATATCCTAAATATATGCTTGCTAGTTTTAGAAAAATTTAAATAGCCATGGCATACTTTAGGTGAAATGTGTGTAATTTAAACACGGCAAAAGAGATACACAGAGGAAAAAGGTCCAGCAGTTGAGGGTTGGCCACTGAGTTGTAATGCTGCTGTTCTGAATGCTTGAAATTTGAACAAACGGCCCAGGGGAGGAAAAAAAAAAACTGTCCTAATTATGAAGTGACCTCAAAATCTGAGTAATATATTTCTGGTGTTGGAATTATCTGTTTTTGTGAAATTAACCAAGGTGAACCTCTGAACAGATACCACCCTTGATGATGGCAATGAAAGGAGATTCCTGATTGAAGCTGTCATTATCCTGTCAAGGCAAGCTCTTGTCTGTGGTCTTAATATTAAATCCAATAGCTGTTGACTTGTTGCTCAACTATTGATTGTTTTCTGGAGTACAACAAATTAAAGTAAGAAATTACAGCACAAATATGTAATATTTTCCGTGCACAGCAAATCAAGATCTGATCTCCATTCTATTTGGTATAAAGTAAAGAGATGAAGGCCACAAGGAAATTTAATTTCAAAAGAAAACCTTCAGGTAAATTGAAATTCTTTTCACTCAATATGTATCGTGACTAATACAAGGGGTAAAGATTGGATTGAGTTTTAATTTTGATTTAGGAATTACTTATCGAGAATGCCATCACGGCAAGTAGCCAGAAGATACAAATTTCCTAGCTCTTCATCTGTGTGTAGCTTATTGCTGTGTACGGCATAATTATTGTGATGTCCTGCTGTACAGAATAAACATACCATGTTATCTAAAATATTTTTATAACATAGGTACCAATTATAGAAGTAAATATTTCAAAGACAGGCCAGAAGGTAGGACTGAAGAGAAGAGTAAGTATTTCACGTGTGCAGAGTTGAAATATTGTGAATTAAAAAAAAGTTCTGAAGATGGCTTGTGCAAAATTTTAAGTATTCTTAAAATAAAGGCAGTGTCTACTTAAAGATGATTAAGATGGTAAACTTCCCCCACCCCCCAAATAATACAAATGTCAGGCATTTGAAGAGAGTAATGAAATTGAAAACGACATTCCAGCCTTTGTCTGGTAGTACACAAATATAATAGCAATATTGTGAGCTAAGGAAGGGACTAACCGTAAGTTCCAGATCAGAACTGACTACATAGAAAGGGTGTCTTGAGAAAAAATATATCTAAATTTAAGAATTCGTATATCCTACATAAAATAGAAAAACAGAAAAATGTAAATATTGGGATTCCCAGCAATGTCATAGGTTGAAATTATCTCTCTGTGAAACAACTCAATACTGGATTAGATCCTGGGACAGATTTCCCTCTTTTCCCCGCCCCTAACAATCCTGAGAGTGGAACTGACAAAACAAGAATAATATTTATGATTCCATTCTCGTACGTTTTCTCATTGCATAATGGTTGTATAAATAATTGCCTGTGCTTTGAGGAGAGCAGATAAATCATATTTGATACTACCCACAAATAAGAAAAAAAATAATTTTATAGACACAGGAGCAGAGATGGAGAACATGATACAAGGATTTAGTAGGTAGGGTAGAATATTAGCATTTTAGGAAAATTGTATAAGGCACATAATAAGAAAATTCCATGATTTTGCCTTTTTTGGATGTGATATGATTTCAGAATAAACATACAAAAATTAGTGTTAATAAAGTAACTTCAGTAGATATAACTCACAAATGATTTGATGCATCACACTTTACAAGCTGGCCTTGAAAATGGCAGGCCTACACTTCAGCCACACAGTGCCAATTATTGTCCACATAGAATTCACAAATTCACTGTGAAGCTAGTAATATTTTGAGCACATAAAACTTTAGAAAAAAATGAAAATATACCAAAAAATAGATAAATAAATAATTATCTTTGTGTTCTAAATTTCAATCAATAATGTAAATTACTGTGTTCATTTATTTTTTAAAATTATGTCGGCATATATTTATTAAACAACTATTACTGAAAACTAGGTTGGCTCATCCCTCTTACCCTAGTACTCTCGAGATGGAGGTTGGAAAATCATGAACTTGAGGCCATCTTGGAATATATATTGAAACTCTGTCATGAAAAGACCCATTACATATATTAGATTATAATAGGCACTAGAAATAACAACCTAAGCCTGGGCTGAGGTCCAGAGGGAACCCGCAGACATTTCAAGATTCTCAAATTCCAGAAGGAATTGGGCCAGAGAGCAACTGATAGTACTATAGATAGAGTATATTTAAGGGGAAAACACTTCTGAGAATTGGAGATGTTCGGAACCTGAAGAGAGATAGAGAAGCCATGAGCGTTTCAAATGTCTGTGGCTGAGTATATGTCACTTGCCTTCCTCAGAAACTAAAGGTTGTAGGATTTCCTATGCATGTTCTGGGAGGTCCCAGTCATTCTCATAGTCCTTGGTTTCCTTCATATTTGAATCTTGATGCTGCCTTTTTGCCTCTTCCATACTCTCCTACCACAATTTCCACTTGAGTTTCATGGTACAGATTATTGACCAGTCTTCAGTAACCACCACCACATTGATGAGCAGTATAATGCCCGGTTGGGAGAAATCCCCAACTCTTCCTATGTTATCCGTGGGGTGGAGAAGCTGCTTTGACTCCGTGCTGTATGAGTTGCTAGAATCCCTGTATCTTAGGAAATTTACCTCCAAGGTGTCTTATCTCAGAAGAATCAAACTGTATAGGATTTGAGCTACAAAGTCTAAGCATGAGAAGCATGAGTAGCAAAATTGTGCCAATCAATGGTCAAAGAAAGATCAAGTGTCAAGAAAGCTGTGCCCATGTTTGTCCCAGGAGAGCCATCCTTAGGGTGTGACTTCATGGAGTACCAAACCAACAAAACAAAAATCATGGGATCATCATGGTCATTCATATATATATATATATATATATATATATATATATATATATATATATATGCTGATAGTAAAAACAAATTAGTAATTAAGAAAACCCAATGATAAAGGAAGATTACAACTACTTTCATATATGTAAATTGAGCTTGTCTTAATATTTCTTAATTGAAGATTATTTTTAAGTATTTTAGTCCTTTATCATATTTTAAGGTGTAGGTAGCCTTTAATGTTCTTGACTCAAGAATCAAGAGACTCAAACTGTTCTCTTTTAGAGAACAGTATGTAACATCTTTAAGTCTAGGTGGAGTAGGTATTTTGTGTCTCTGCGAAAATGACAACAAACATAAGGAGGTATTTATGGCCTTCACAAGGCCCATCTATTAGCTCCAATTTAGCTGTTATAATTTCTAAGCATTCTATATGTTCACATCTTTCCCATGATGACCAATGGGTCTAAAAATACCCTGTAATTTTTAAAGAACTTACAATGAAAAGCCTAGTTGTATGTGACAAACACTAAGAATAGATGACAGAAATAATTCCTCTGCTGCTGGGGCATTGCATCAGCAATATTAATCAGAATATTAGCTAATATTCAAGTTGATTAAGGAAGGAGTCGGGCTATTAACTCAGAGATTGACAATCCATTGTTTTTTTTGGTTGGTTGGTTGGTTGGTTGTTTTTTGACAATCCATTGTTAAAGAAATTAACATTTTTTTCTGTCGTACCATGACTCATTCAAGGTTCCTTAGTAGCCATCTATAAAATGAAAGCAGAGAGAGAAAATGCTGTTGAAGGTAAGTTCCAATGTGGAGATAGTAGGAGATGGGGAAATGAGATGCTGGCAGGAAACTTAACCAAAATAAAGGCTGTGTGAACAAGCTATATGGAAACCTGCAGTCTCCCAAGGGGGTAGGGGGAGATCAACTAGATGAATAGTAAACAAAGACACCATGGCAGGAATTAGGGGAAATACTCAGCATTAAAGGTTTATGTCTGGGTAGGGAACTGGAGAGAGGAGATGGGTTTTAGGATTACTGCTGTTGTGAAGAAACACCACGATGAAAGGACCTTGGAGAAGACAGGGTCTATACAGCTTACACTCGCACAGCACTGTTCATCACTGAAGGAGTGTAGCACAGTCATTCAAACAGAGAAGGATACTGGAGGTAGGAGCTGATGCAGCGGCTGTAGAGGAACTGGCTCGCTTCGCTGGCTTTGCACAGTGTTTTCTTACAGAATGTAGGACCAGAAACCCAGGGATGGTACCACCCACTACAGGCTGGGCTCTCTCCCATCAATCACTAAGTAAGAAAAAGTCCTACAGGCGGATCGATCCTGTGGGGCATTTTCCTCACTTGAGGTTCCCTCCTTTCTAATGACTCGTTTGTGTCAAGTTGACATAAAACTAGCCTGAACAAATAAATTAGTAATTTTATGAGCCTGTATAGCTCCAGAATAAAAGACACAGAAACCTGGTATTTTTCTTAGCAACCAGTAAGCCTAAGCTGGACAGGTTCTGAGCTATTTTAACCTACATCTCAACCATAGGCCCCTTGTTACTTGCTAACTGAGTCTTGCTGATTGCTCTGCTCATCTATGTCCTTGGGGCGATTTTCTCTTGGCCATATGCTCGCTCATGGTTCATCCTCATAATCATGCCTCGTGTCTATATTAACTTCGCCTACCTTTTTCAGTCTCCTCCAGGTCCCTACCTGAGACCCACTGCTAGATCTCAAGTTCTGCCTTCCTCACTCTCCTGCCCAGTCACAGGTTCTGGCCTACCAGAGATTATTGGAGAACATTCCATCAATTCATTGTTCAATGCAATTCCCATGTCTAGACTGCAACCTGATCTTGTTGGGTCACAGAACTCAGCATGGAAATACACAGCGAACAAACCAACCCTAACTGACAAGAGGTTAGGAGATGGGTTAGCTAAAACTAAGAATATAGAAGTTCACTCGTATTAAAGCTAATATTTTTAAATTATGACATATTAAAAGGGGAGTAGGAACAAAAAATATTCTGGTTTGGTGGACAATGATGATCTCAGAATATATTGGTTATTAAATGAAAATCCCAATAACGGGCATGGATACATCTGCAAAAGAAGGATGCAGAGGTCCCTTAAACAACACAGCTTATCGCTAGTGCTCTTCTCTTGTGTAGCATAGCTAGATATTAATACCGTACAGCTGAAGAAATGACTCACATTGGAGGCAGGACAGAGAGAAGCCTGGCTACAGACTGGCCAGGAAACATGCGAAAGCATCAGTTTTTACAGTCTACCATCAATGGAACCCGAGGCTCCTTCTCTCGTGTAAAGGTAGAGCATGATTACATTTTTACAATGTTTTCTTTTTTCTTTCTTTGTTTAGAGAGAAAAGCCCTATTTCTTAGAAGACAAATATGGGCATCACTTCCCCGTTGCCCACCCAAGCATTAGTTATGTAGTATCCTCTCTTCAGCTAAAGGTTTTTCTGAGGAACAAGTTTTCTCTGTGAGAACATGTCATTTCCAGAGTTAAAGGTAGCATTGATGATTCTTTTGTGTGTCAATACTAATTTTCTCTGAGCTTTTTGGACACTCGGTTTTGTCTGATTGTTGAGAATCACAGAAGCCAAATTGTAAGGTAAGCTTAGACAGGGTGTTTGGGAACTCATTGCCTCTTTTTGTAGCTTCTGCCTAGAGTCTGAAGTGCATTGATGAAATAAGAATGTGGCACTACCTGATATTAGGAAATGTTTAATTAGCCTTTAATTATAACAAACTTATCATATGCTTGCCATCAATAAATTTTGTCTTTCATTAATCATTTAGAGACTTACGCAGACTTTGTATAGTGTCTTTAAGCTGTCTGATTCTTACATTCTACAAATCTATCATGCAAAATTATTTATTCTCTGAAAGTATTGTCCTTTTCTCTTTAATTTTCATCTGTGTGTGTGTGTGTGTGTGTGTGTGTGTGTATGTGTGTGTTTGTGTTTGCTGCTCTGTGTGTGTCTATTTGTCTGTGTTTTCTGCTCTCTCT
>NC_034594.1:12977163-12986923 GCF_900095145.1 Mus pahari | reverse complement strand
CTCTCTCTCTCTCTCTCTCTCTCTCTCTCTCTCTCTCTCTCTCTCTCTGTGTGTGTGTGTGTGTGTGTGTGTGTGTGCATCGTTTCCTACTTGATAGTTACTATCTTAATGAAAATTTTTGGGTTTTACTGACAAATTTACATTGACCAGTTTATGAGAAATTGAATACCTGTTGTTACAGACATTTAAAAACTAGCTTTAAAAGAAAATAGACAAGGTTGTTAAAAGAATACAAAGGTAGTTAAAAACGACGAAACTTTGGCATTCTCTCTTGACCTTGTTTTGGTCTTCTTTATTTTTATAACTTACCACTGAACACAAGTATATTAAATCACAGAGGTAAGCCATTGTGTTAAAACTGTTGATACCTAAGATTCCAGTGCACACAAAATCTCCCAGGGTAGATCATCCTCCAAATGAGGGTAATCATCCAGGAGAGGAAGGTTTTACTACGCAGCAGAAGCAATCTGGTTTGAGAACTGTTCTTCTTCACTTGAAACAAAAATAACGTATTTATATCACAGTACTTCAGAAAGAATCCATCAATTTTAGCGCATCTCAGCTTTTAACCATTAGTGCCACAAAATAATAAAGTATTATTCATAACTAGGTGGCTTGGATTAGAATGTGGCTATTGTTTACCCTACCATAGCAATCATATTTTCATTTAAATGGATTCTGAAGTATTCATATCCATAATTAGGTTAGTCAATAATGTATTGTCCTCCATTTTAATACACATATACACACACAAATGAGTGTGTGTGTGTTACTTTCCCAAGGCATGCAGGAATGCAATATGTATTATTATATTCATATATATATATATATATATATATATATATATATATGATCATGACCTCTATACTAAAAATACACTTGCCTGTTAGTAGGGAAGTGGAATTTACAAGATTTTTTTCCTTATATTTTTTTTCTGAGTAACCTAACATAACAAAAAATTATCTATACAAAGAAGTCAAATGGACATATGATGTGCAAAAACTATTAATACCCTCTGAGGAATGCTGAACATGACCTTCATTAAGAATAAAACATAGCCTAGCTAAAGCATTGCCAACACATAACTTTATCAGTTTAGTCAAAGTATTGCCAATACATACCTTTATCGGCATACAAAAATTTTCTCCTGGAAAAACTAAAGAAAATACTCATTTCAAAGGTGGCTTGACTTATGGGAAATTCCCATTTCCTCTAGCACAAACTGAAAGAAAAAATGAAATCATGACAGAAAAATACAAATGCAGTTCAGCACAAACAATGTCAAAGTTCCTTTCTGTACATGTGTGTGGTGTGTGTACATGTTTATTCAGGTCTGAACGTGTGTATGGAGGTCACATTCCCACATCTTTCTCTGAGACTTTCAACCCATGGCTTTAGATAAGATATATCACTGAACCTGGAGTTTATCAATCCTTCTCTGTTGCCTGGCCTGTGAATTTCTTCTTCTCTGTTACCCAGTGCTGGAATTATAGAAGTGTTCTTCCATACCAGGCCTTTTATAAGGCTGTTGGGGATCATACCCTGGGTTTTTATGCATGCCCAGCTGGCACATTACCAATTGAAATATCTCCCCATCCCCCTGTTATTTTTTTTAATTAAATAAAGTACATATTTGGTTAACTAAGTATGGTGAGAATATAATATATTTATGGCATGATTTGGCTTTGGCTTCAGGTTTGATAATAATTATCAAAGGTAATTCTATCATCCTGAAAAGGTCAAAGCTATTGAAAACTGAACACAATCACATTTACAAGTTATGCTTAGGATTGGCAAAACTTCCCCAAGGTAGGCAGTAATGTAATACAGTTACAGTAACTTGTTGCGAGTATTAGGTTCTTGGTATACTTCCATACTCATTACTGAACAAGCAGGAGGAATTCTAGAGTATTTCACTTCACCATAACTAAATAAAACAGCAATATGCTTTTTAATACACCACTTATGGTGATGAAATTTCTATGTTTTTGTCCCTGGATGTATGCAAGATCTTTTTAATAAAGGCTTGTCTGGAAATGTATACATCATTCCAAACCTCATTAAAGACTTTCTCTTAGCAGGCAATGTGGAAATGATTTAAAACCTTTGGACTCAATGTTCTGTTGTCATTAGGGGATTAGATCCAGTGGATACAAATTTTATGGTGCTGTTTCTAAAGAGAGTTTATAGCCAGTGCTGATTGCTTTTGTACTTCTGGTCAAATAACTCCCTCTGTTGATATTTGTTAAATTACATATGGAGTTTCCCAACTATAGCTCGGAGGTAAGGAGATTGAAAAATATTCAACCAGAATGAGAAAGTCAAACTAGCAATCAGTTCATAAAGTACATTAATATCTCCATGTACTGAAAGGACTATTTTCTAAATCATTTCATATCTCACTTGTTTTACTCCCTCTATGGCCTCTTTTTCCTTTCTTCTCTTCCTTCTTTCTTCTGTTTTTCTGTATTTCCTCTGTTTTCATTTGAAGCTTTATTAACATCTTTTTAAATCGCATTCTTTCTGATAAAGACATATGGTCCGTGCTCTCAGAGGCTCCTTAAGGCAGTAAATGAATGAGATTGAAATCAGTTACTAGAAAAAGAGTATATAGAATTATCAGTAGAGACCTAAATGGAATAATGGGCTTTTAGATAGAGGAATAGAAAGGCAGAGTTTTTTGTTTTTGTTTTTGTTTTTGTTTTTGTTTTTTGTTTTTGTTTTTTTAGATTCTCACGGTAGATTGGTTTAGAGAAGTATCATGGACATAAATCTTAAAGGTGAGGGGTGGTTGTCTAGTATACGAATGGAAATAAACAAACCAGGCAGATAAGTGCACATGCTAATGCTGTGGATTGGGACGGAGCTTAACACAGCCTTAGATGGCATCTCAGAACACTAGGATGCAATGGCAACATTAGGTCAGAACACCAGCAAGAACCTGGTGAGAACAGAATCCATATAGCCAGGTGGGTACATCAGCGTAGAGGTGAGAGGATGCTCTGTGGATAATTGATGATCTCTGTAACAACAAGAAACACACCCCGTCCTCTGTGTTTCCTCTATACTCTTGCTCATGGTACCTGAAGCTCTCGCTGTGGCTGTGAACTCTGGAGTGGGTCTGAGAGCCATTTTCCATGTCCTAAGCTAGACAGAAGCTGATTCTGAGCTTCTGAAAACCACCATAACAAGATCTAAATTATCTAACTATTTTTAAAAATTTTTATATTAGAAAGAAGGTAACTACATTTATAAAGCAATGGTTACTGAGTTGTTTTGGTTATTGCATGAAATAACCAAAAGATTGATTTCTTAGTTAAAAGAACCTTAGAGTACTGGTGAGTACGGAGAAGAGGAATGAATCTAGATTTTTTTTTTTGAGGTATAGTATTAGAAGACTTAATAGAATGGGGATGAGAGGGTTAAAAATGTTAGAACATATTCAAAACTTTGTTACTAGAATTCCTATGGGAGATAATGCCATGGTGACTGACTGGGAGGGATCGCAGAGTGCATGTCTGAGAGAGAGGAAATGTTTCACTTCTGGACATTCTTCAATCATGCTCTTCACTCCTTGCATTTAGCTTACATAAGTACTCCATCCATCAGGCATCAGAAAGGAATCTGTTCACTAACTTCATTACAAACTTCATAACAGTATGTTGCCAAGACATCAGAAGCTAATTTGGGAATTCTTTAGGCCACTATTTGTAATTTATTACCAAGAGGCAGATTAAGCTTCTGTGAAAATGTGCAATTTTGTTTGTGAAGTGCTCTAGATCTCAACTCCACTGGCACACACCACCTGTATTTAAACCAATCACTTCTCTCATTTATCCGAGGGAAAGAACAATGTCTCCAAAGCTTGACACTAGTGATCTACAGTGCCACTGCAACCTGGGTTGTAAGGCTGGTCATCATTTTCCAGATGGATAACTCAGAGAAGCTAAGTAGCACTGCCAGAGTGACATAGCTAGAAAAATACAGGCCAAGGATGTACATCTAGCCAGGCATGGTGGTAAACCGAGTCAGGAGTGTCAAGAGTTCAAGACCATACTTTCTAAGAAATGTCAAGCTGAATGATGGGAGGTGGCCAAAGTTGTTTTTATCAATCCAAGGCCCATGTTCTTCCTATTCTTTTATGCTTATCCTACAAATAGTGTTATCCCAAAGATAATTTAGTTGTAACATTAAAATAGTTGTTGACATATTTACTTAATTACACATGCATATTCATATATTTATACTCTGAAAATTTTACAGCAAAAAGGAAAAAAAGAAAAGAAAGAAAAGAAAAAGAAAAGAAACCAACACTTGAACAAGAGTTCAAGTAGAGCAAAACTTTTTGTGAGAAAATCTATATCTCTGAGTAGCCTCTGGCACTAACTAAATTGAAGTTTAAAAAAATTATAATTCAGTTCCATCTTCAGACAGTCCATTATCAAAGCATAATGCCTTTTAAATGAGTTGGTAGAAGAAAGCCCATAGGCAGTAAAAAGTGGTAAAATCGAGAATGGTAGTCTAATGTATAATATTTAAATGAGAAAGAAGGGGAGTAAATAAAGAACAGCCACTGCCCGCCAGGAGAAAATACAGAGTGGCCATTAAAGAATAGACTGAGCACATTTTTATAAAAACAAAACAAAACAAAAAAAAACAAAAAAACACAATAATTTAGTCATCTAGTATTCTTTAACCTTGAATCCCTCTTTTAGATGCACTTCTTGTTCTTCATATATTATTACAGGGTGTCCTAAACATTGACCATGTGTATGGGGTCAGCATGCTAATTGGTCACCCCTGATTTTAGATACAAATGTAAAAGGTTTACACACACACACACACACACACACACACACACACACACACACACACACAGTATAGCATGTTTAGAGTCATTGAAAATTGCTTATTGGGAGAATTTCTTCTAAGTGAGTGGGTATGAAAGAGAAATGAATAATTTATTACCTGAATGAGTTCATATTCAGCTAAAGCAACACACAAATAACCAAATTACTATGAAGGCTGTCATTATTATCAGCTACATTTTTTAAAAAGTCAACAAAAATGAGCTTTGCCACTCATGAACTTTCTTACTATGTAGCCTATTGGTAATGAATATGTTGCAGGGATAAATAATAATTTAACACATAAATAAATTATGCCTTCAGTGTGACCTTAAATTTTCTCTCAGTTGGCATATTTACACACAGAATATTGACAACCTGGTGATTTTTAAATTCCCCACTAACACCTGCCTGCTCACTACTGAGGAAATTAGAGCTATTCCACTCATGTCATTCTGGTATTTTCTTTTTCTCTTTAGTGATGCTCCTTAACTTATGTCAAGGAAGCCTCCTACTGCATCATTCTATGTATTAAACAGAAGTCTCTGCTTTCAGTAGTGTACACATGGTTATGATGCCCTCAGATACTGTGCTGTTCATGAACCTCCTGAGAGTCAAATTCCTGGCTGGAAAAGATACACACCTAAAATGATTCATGTATGAATTATTATTACAATATTACAATATTATTATTACAATATTTTAGCTACTCTTATTCCACGCCCTCTTTACTAAATTCCTTTGCTGAGAGCTCTGATTCATTAGGCATCTGTAGTTCAATGACTGGGGAATGATTGGGGCTAGAAGTCAGGTGACCATTCTATGTGAATTCCACTCCCATACACATGGTTTAGAGAAGTGAGCCACATAGTCTCTCCAATTGGAAAAAATCTGAACACCATGTAACTTGGAGGACTCAAATGATATTGCTATATACTATGAGTGTTTGGGCCATGCACCCACTAAAACATGTAAAACATAGAATTTCTAAACATTAAGATATTTCTTGACTAGCCTCCACACTTTATTAATAATTTATGGTACCATCAATAATGTATCCTTTTCCTTCATAGTGTTACACTCTTGCATCTTTGTTAATCTTATGTGTGATTGAAGTATACTTTGTAAATTATATCTATATCTGTATTTCTCATGTTATACAATGACAAAACACCATCTTGTTTGCCGCCTTATAAAACTAGTTCATTTCTCTCATTGTTATTCAAATAATATTGATGGGCTTTTTTCTGTGTTTTCATTCACAGGTGCACTTTATAAATTAGAAGGCATATTCCACACATCAGGCAATACAAAAGCTTTTCCAGTTGTTAAAGTTTTTTTTAGTATAATATTGTATAATTTCTATAGGAAAATCCATATGAATATTAGTTAAATTAATTTCAAAGTGAACAAGTACATAAAGCTAGCATTTATGTCAATAATCTTAAGGAGTACAATACCCTATTACTGATTGTTTTTCATTTCTTTATTAATTAATGTTCTACTCACTCTCCAACAATATCTATTATTAGATTTTTATATTGGCTCATCTTGGAAGTTTTACAATTTGTAAAATTTGAGTCATATTTATTTTCTTCTTGTTAGCTATCAACATTATAAATAAATATTAGGAATAGGAACTTAAAAACTGAGGAACTGTTTTCTTTTCTTTCCCTCTTCTTTTTTGTTTGTTTTGTTTATTTGTTTGTTTTGTTTTGACTGACACATTCAAGGGCTTGAGCCTGATGCCAAATGGACATCAGGCAAGGCAGAAATGCTGGAGCCTGCAGCATAACAGAAGCCCGCTGGGGCATGAATATGTGGTAAAGGGGCATCTCAGCTCAGAGAAGCTACTAGTAAGATAAACCCATCAAAGAAACATCATCAGTTACCATTCCCTCTGAGCAGACCCCTCCTCCCCCGCCTACACCACATGCCAATAGTTCAGTAAGCCACTATTCCACACTGGATTAGCCCATACATTGTGAGTTCATTTCAGAGCCCTCGCTTCCAGGAATCCCTGCTTCTGAATAATGCAGTGAAGATCCACAATTCACCACAGAATTCTTCCGAGAACATGTCATACTCAAGCCATAAAAGCATCATTTGTATAGTATAATGTTTCTTTTAAAAGCCTAAAACACTGTGACTTTAGGATCGTTGTGCTATTTTGTATATCCTTTGATAACTATCATTGTTGTGTATCGTTACATTATATAAACACACAGATTTACTTTTGGATTTTACTATTTGGATGTATTTTGTACTGCTGCCCATGAACAGAAATAATTAACGGCAGGTATGGCATATCTTTTTCTATAACTGCCTGCCTTATAATTTGGGACAGGGTCTCTCATTGAGCCTGGACCTCTCTGTCTCACCTAGATAGACAGTGCCAGTCAGCCAGCCCTGTCCTGTTTCCTTCTGCCATTACTAGGATTGCACCTTGTGCCATTGCGTCTGTCTGTTGCATTGGTGCTGGGATCTGAGATCCTGTCTCCTTGTATATAGTCAGCTCTCAGCGACTGAGCCAACTCCATGTCATTTTATGTTTATTATTTCCTGGACTTAATTTTATTTGAAATTCTTGATGAACATTTGAACACTTTTCAGGTTGGAGCTCTCGAAAAGTATTGTTGCTACCAGCATTTAAATTGCAAAATACATTGGTGAGACATTCTTCAAAACAGTTGTATAGCCATATTATCATTTATTACACACATAGTTTCAGTTATTTTAACGTTTAAAAATTACATTATTTAAATTCCAATTTTAAGGTTTTTCTGTAAATATGTAATTGTATATTCTGAAAATTTATATTTTTCTGGGCTTGATGATGTTGGACATCTCTGTATGCTCACTAGTTAGTTCTTTGGGGAAAATTGTAATTTAACTTCTCATGCTTAGAATATTTTACTGTTTCTCTGGATGATAGTTTTATTTTCCAGTAGACTTCCCTGAAGTATTTTAAAATTTAGGAAATGAGTCTTTGGTTCAATATATTCCCTACAAATGTTTTCTGCATTTCTTTTAGTTGAATTTTCATTGTAAGAATCTCTAATAACAAACAAAGATAGGCTGGCCTGAAACTCATGACCTCCCTCCTGAGGCTCTCGAGATTAGAGATCAGCTCCCCAACAAGCAGGGTTGTGCTTTTAAAGAAGCAGAGGCTCTAACTTTTGCTGTGGTTAACTTTTTACCTGCCCTTTACATTTTCATTCTTTATCTTTTTATTTAACCCTCCTGGAGAAATGTACTATCTCCCCTGTGGTCATCAACATAGTATCTTATTATGGCATTGGTTATTTTATCCTTCCCATTTAAATCTCTGTTTCACCTTGTCTTGGATTTCTTATTGCTTATTTTATTTATTTGCACTTTAAATGTTATCCCCCTTCCAGGATTCCCCTCTGCACACACCCCCACATGCTTCTGTGAGGATGCTCTTCTACCCACTCACCTACACCTGCCTCACTGCCCTGGCATTCCCCTATGCTGGGGCATCAAGCCTCCACAGGACCAAGGGCTTACCCTCCCATTGATGCCAGATAAGGCCATCCTCTGGCACATATGCAGCTGGAGCCATGGGTCCCTCCATGAGCACTCTTAGGTTGGTGGTTTAGTCCCTGCCTGGGAGCTGTGGGGGTTCTGGTTGGTTGTTTTTTATGAGAACAAAATTCACTAAAATCAGTAGCACATGTACACAGTATAATAATACAAATAAATCATACCATTGTAAGTTCTTGTAGAGTCTATCCAAACTTCATTGTTATATGATTAAAGATAACTTTACTTTCCTAGGTCCGTTTTTGCATGTATTCTAGTCTAGTCTAATCTAGTCTATTCTAGTCCTGTCTAGCCTATTCAAGTCTAGTCTATTTGATTTGTATATAACTTTATTTTAATTCACAATATTAGTATCCTCAAAGCATAATACTTTTTATCTGGAAAGTATTCTGTAGAGAGCAATTAACCACATCCTTGCAATAATCCCAGTGAGGTCAAACAAGAAAGATGCCCCTCATTTTCTATTATTTAAAAATTGGGAGTAGAAGCTTAGAAAGCTAAGTGTTTTGAGCTAAAACAGGAGCAACAGCACCAACATATCATCTGGCATATGCACGGATATACAGCATCTAATGACAACTGCAGTGTCAAGACTGGTATATTGATCATCACTGAAATAGCATGAGCAATTTAAAATTAAGGTAAGTCCTGTGAAGATTAGTGTTCTAAAAGAATCTTTAGGAAGTGACGAGTAGGCCAGGGTCATGGTCATTTTACCTTTGTTTTCACATGAAGTGATTTTGAGGGAACTCACATGATGTTTCAAAGGCAGCTATTATGCCTGATTGGAAGGAGATGTTTACTTAAATGTACCTAAATATAGTTCACCCGTGGTAATTACTTCTTTTCTATGAGCATAGCAGAATGTTCCTAGGATTTATTTTATTGCTACATTTGTTTAGTAAAAGAGTAATGTTTGGTTTACTCATGGGTTCCCGAGCCTTAATTCAGATCAGATATTGGCTTGTCACTTCCACAGTCTCTGTGTCACAACTGCACTGGCATACCTTGAAGGCAGGTTACTCGCATAGATCCAAGGGTTGGTAGCTGGAATGGGGCTTACCTTTATTCTGTGGTAGTGTGCACAGTAACTTTCAGTACCAGATGCAGGCTTGAAGGTTCTATGTATGCACCAGTTCAACTTCTCCATGTTCAGTGAGTTACTCTGAGTTGTGTAGAGCCAAAGGATCTTTTTCTTTCTTTCTTTTTTTATTATTATTTTCTTTATTTACATTTCAAATGGTATCCCAAAAGTTCCCTATAACCACCCCCTTCCCCTGCTCCCCTACCAAACCACTCCCACTACTTGGCCCTGGCCTTCCCCTGTGCTGGGTCATATAAAGTTT
>NC_034594.1:12967002-12975695 GCF_900095145.1 Mus pahari | reverse complement strand
CTTCGAGGCTTTTCCCCACTTTTTCCTCTATCAATTTCAGTGTCTCTGGTTTTATGTGGATGTCTTTGATCCACTTAGACTTGAGCTTTGTACAAGGAGATAAGAATGAGCCAAAGGATCTTACTGTCCATTTATGGAGAGCCACTGACCACCATGAAAGTAGTCTGTATTTTTTGCCATTTACTATTTCACCCCATTGGCCAACAACTCTATTAGATGTCTCCTGCCTCCCAGCACATTTTGGAATTCAGAAAATGCTATTTAAATTTTGATTAAAATATCTTTGTGTAGGTTACTTTGGAGCAGCGGACACTTTAAAATACAAAAAATAAAAATAAAATCAATCCATGAACTAAGTATATAGTTTTGTTCTTTAGTTTTGTTACAATGTATATGCATTTTAAAATATGAAAGCCTTGAGTAGTCTGTGTTATATTGAATTTATATCTGATTCTTTGGCCTCCATACCACATAGCATATATTCCAATGTCTATGTGTTCATTTTCTCTGTACACAAATGCATTGACTGTTATCTGTTGTCTAGGTATCCATTAAACTTATTTAATGTATTTATCATTTTGAATGATTGTATTAATATTCTTTTTGATTTGTAAATATACATGTTATTAGTGTCATTTGACAACCTATACTACTTTATATTTCTTATTTTGTTTAATTCCTTGATTTCTTGCATTGGCTTATATTTCTAGCATTATAAGAAACAGAAGTGGCTATAGTGGGCATCACACTTTTCTCACAGAAAGTTTCTTGATTTTTCCTTTGGATTCTATATTTGCTATAGAAATTCTGTAGAAAAATAACCAGTGAAAATATTTAATTCTATTGTTGGGTGCTATGAGTTTTTCCTATGAAATGCATCAAAAAGTTTTCTGCAGTCTAGTAATGGATTAGTTGTATAATTTCATTTTCATTGTGATATAGTGAATTATATTAAGTAAAGTTTAGATATTAAAATCTTGACCATGACTAGGCAGTGGTGGTACATGCCTTTAATCCCAGAACTTGGGAGGCAGAGGCAGGCTGATTTCTGAGTTTCAGGCCAGCCTGGTCTACAGAGTGAGTTCCAGGACAGCTAGGAATATACAGAAAAACCCTGTCTTGAAAATTTAAAAAAGAAAAAATCTTGTCCATGATTTATTGACCAATACAGCTATTTGTCATTTTAATTCATTCTTTTCAAGCCCCATCAATGGATTTTGTTGGACACTTTATGCTTTTATTTACTCTTAATCTTATTCTTATAAATTTCTTCTACATTTTAGGATTGTCGTTTAGACAATTGATTTTCATTTTTTATCTGCACCTCACAGCTGTAATTTAACATTTAGCTCAAAATGACTTTTTAAATTTAACGTTCATTAGATATAAACCATAGATTATATAGAAGAACACTGCTTAATTTCCAGTTATGACATTCCAGATATTGCTATTGAATTTTAAGTTAATTCCATAATGTAAGAAAACAGAGTGCATTAAATCAATCTTGTGAAATTATTTAGATAATTATATTTTCTTTATTATGTAACTTATGGTTAGTTGTGACAAAATTCCCTGCACTGTTGAAAAGTTTGTCAAAGCTGGCTTTAGTGTGATTTTTATAGTGTGATGTCAACACTATTCAAATCCAATGTTTATACGTTTAGCTATGTTTGTGTTTCCATTGTATAGTTTGAATGTGCTCCATTGCAAGAATAAATACTAAAGACTGGAATGCAGGAGTGATGGCTCGGTGATTGATGCATGTCCAGAGGATGTGAGCTCTGTTTCCAGCTCCCACTTGGGCAGTTCACAATTGCCTGTGACTCTTGCTCCTGAGTATCTTTCATTTTCTTCTCACTGACCACTGGCAATCTTTTAGGATATGCACAGAGACAGACAGAAACATAGTAAAATATAAAAATAAATCTTAAAAATGAAGATCATTATGTTCTCCAGTTTAGGTGACTCCATCACATCCAGCACTTACTGGGACAATTTATCATCTTCCTGTAATATTCATTCAGAGATTCATTCATTGCAGATTTTCTGTGTGTGTTTGTTCAACTCCATATCTAATGACTTTAATTCCAAACAGGTATTTTCAGTGAATGCACTGCGTTCTGGTGGCAGGGTTTTATTCTTATTCTTTGGCAATTCAAATCTCATTTCACTGTGTGTGTGTGTGTGTGTGTATACATATATATATATATATATATATATATATATATATATATATATGTTTGTGTGTTTTTAGATTCATTTTTGCTTAGCTGTGAGTTATATACAATTCGGTTTTTCACATTCTGTAAATATAATTTGAAAAATAACTGCTTGGTTTGATATGATTTTGGTATGGAGCCTTACTGTATAGCCCAGATTGGCCTAGAATTCATAATGTGTGAGGTTGGCCTTGAATTTCTGACAAAGTTTCCCATCTGAGACAAATGATACAGTTCGAAACTACCATGTCTGTTCTGATGAGATTTGTGCTAGCAACTACAATCAGGCTGCCAGATATGCTCAACACTACAAACATTTTTCTGGTTTTCCATCAAAAACCCTTCATTTGTATAGGATAGCAGAGATTGCTCATTGGTTAAGAGCACTGATTGCTCTTCCGAAGGATATGGATTGATTGTCAGAATCCACATGGAGCTATGTTTCTGTAACTCATGTTCCAAGGGTTCCAAAGCCTTTGACAAGCCTCTAAGGACATTGTATGCAGGTATTGCATGGTCATATATGCAGTCAAAACTCTCATGTGCCTACAATGAAAACAAGTAATCTTAAAATCTTTTTAAAAACATTCATTGCTTGGGGCTCCAGGAATAAAGTCAGTGCTAGGGCGTTTGCCTAGTGTGGTTACTTCAGTATGCTTGGCCCATGGGAAGTGGCAATATTAGGAGGTATGGCCTTGTTGTAATAGGTATGGCCTTGCTGGAGGAAGCATGTCACTGTGTAGGCAGACTTTGAAGGTTCCTAGTGCTGTAGGTCTACCCAGTATGGAAAAGACCTTCCTCCTGGCTGCCAGCCAGTCTCCTGCTACTACCTTTGGATCACGATGTAGAACTCTGGGTTATTCCAGGACGAGGTCTGCTTGGACACACCCATGCTTCCCACCATGATGACGATGGACTGAATCTCTGAAAACATAAGCCAGCCCTAATTAAATGATGGTATTTGTGACAACTGCCTTGGTCATGATGTCTCTTCACAGCTAGGGAAACTCTAAGACATCTAGTGTGCATGGGACTCTATTTTTAATCCCCAGGATCTATCTCTTCTCAAAAAATATCACCTTCACTCCCACCCATGTTCTAAAATACAGCCTTTTAGATTACGGTCCTACACATTTGTTTTGACACTTCTAGAACAATTTGTAATACACGGAATCACACATTACAAGGATTGTTGTTTGTTGTTGTTGATGCTGGTGTTGGTTTCTTTTTTTATATATAATTTCTCTTATTGAGGCAGAGCTTTTGAGAATCTTTTATAAAGCTTTAAGGATATATATATATATATATATATATATATATATATATATATTCTTTTTATGCATGCACATTTTTATGTGTATGAAGCGTTGGGGAGAACGTGGTAGGAAGATATTTAGTTTTAAAAAACAGAAACTATAAAGTAGTATATGTCTCAGATTTTCATTTGTTTCACATCCTTGCCTATACTTTACTTTGTCATGCTAGCTAACTTTGAATATTTTCAATTAATGTACTAGTTTTGCTTACATTTAAACTTCCATTCCCTAATGGCATATAAAATTAAATAATTTTAAGTATTTACTGATTGTTGTGGACCTTCACAGTGGGAAAGTGTGCTCTCAGCTTTTATACATTTTCATTCCTTTAAAAGTTATTTCATTAATGTTTTCAGCAAAGTATAGTGCCTTTCAATGTACTCCAATTCCTTGGTAAACTGAGGCAGAGGACTGACACACGTTTCAGGCCATGTTGGGCTAACTTGTGAGATCCAGTGCAACCTGGGCTATATATTTTGTCACTATCTTACAGGAATAAATATAAGATATAAATTTTTTAGCTTAAATATTACAACATATGCACCATTAAACAATTCTGTGAGTCCTACTGAAGTGAAAATTCTGTATCATAATTTTTATTTTATTTATTTACATTTCAAATACTATCCCTTTTCCTGGTTTCCCCTCTGCAAACTCCTTATTCCAATCCTCCCTTACCCTGATTCTATGAGGGTGCTCCTCCACCCACCTACCCACTCCTACTTCATCTCACCATGCTAGCATTCCTCTACAATGGGGCATCAAGCCTTCACAGGACCAAGGGCCTTCCCTCTCATTGTTGCCAGATAAGGTCCATTCAGCTCCTTCAGTCCTTCCCCTAACTACTCAATTTTGGTACCTGTGCTGAGTCTGTCCAATGGTTGGCTGCTAGCCTTAGCATCTATATTGGGCAGGATCTGGCAGAGTCTCTCAGGAAACAGCTATATCAGGCTCCTGTCAACAGCACTTCTTAGCATCTGCAATAGTTTCTGGGTTTGATGTCTGCATGTAGGATGGATTCCCAGGTGGGGCAGTCTCTGCTCCATTCTTTGTCACTGTCTTTCCTTTAGACAGGAGCAATTATGGGTTAAAACTTTGGAGTTGTGTGGGTGGCCCTCTCCCTCAACTGGGAGGGGCATGTCTAACCTCTGGATATCGTCTTAACAGGTTCTCCCTCCCCTTTGTGGGGTATTTCAGATAATGTCATACCTGTGAGGTCCTGGGAGGCTCTTGCTTTCCTGGCATCTGGGTCTTTACGGTTCCAATCCCCATTTGCCCATCCCCCATTAGTACACATCTCTGGTCAATTACCTGACCCTCTGTACATCTCCTCTATCTCCTCCCATACCTGATTCTTTCCCTCTTTTTCCACTCCCTCTCTTCTCTTCCTCCCAAGTCCTTCCACCCTCTGCTTCCCTTGATTGTTTTGTTCCCTCTTCTAAGTAGTACTAAAGCATCCATTCTCTGGTCTTCCTTCCTCTTGACCTTCATGTGGTCCCTGAGTGCTATTGTGGGTTTTCATGCCCTTCAGCTAATACCCACTATCACTGAGTCCATAGCATGTGTGCTCTTTTGTGACTGAGTTACCTCACTCAGGATGATATTTTTCTAGAACCATCATCCCAGTTATTTATAATTTGCTTTAAGATTCTTCTCTGCATATCAGCACTATTATCATTCTTATTTCAGTAAGCATTGGAATATTTTTGTAGATATTTCAATTTCATTGTTTTACAGTAGAGATTATGTTCATTTTCAGTGCTTTTCATCATCAGTATAAAATTTGTCTCTGTTAACATTCTTTGAGCAGTTCTGTGGAATATGAAAGGGCATCATTGGGATACCTGCTCAAAGGTGACCCCTTTTCTTTTATTAAATTAGTTGACAGTGATTTAAGTACTGAGATTTTGTTATTTATATTTTATATATTTTCTTTGGAATAATGAAACTCAACTACTAAATGCTAGCATAATTAACATCTTTGCAGTTCCCCGAGAAGCTGTCTCCTCTACTGATATAAAGTTCTCACCTGTATTCTTTAGTGGTTTTCTGTTTCATGGAGTTTTGACCACCATACACAGAGTTCTTATGATTAAGGTTTAAATGATTGTTTATTTCCTAACCTTGCACTATTCTGTATATTGATTTATCTAACAATAAAGAAGTATGTCTTAACTTTTTATTCTCTCTGAAAATAAAATTTGCAGTTCATATAATCACCCATATATATTGATTTTAATCTACAATGTGTTAATGTTTGTTTGCAAGTATTTTTTTTAATTCCCTTTCTTTATTTTTTGGTTAAATGAGTGAGTCACACAATGATTGTGGAGCATCACATAATCTACAACTGACTTCTTTCTGCAGGGGCCAAGGCTTTCTGAGAAGTGCACACTATGTCTGTAGGATGGGTATTTCAGTTTGTTAGAACAGGTAGAGTTCCTCTCAATCCATCTCAATGGCTATTTCCCTGGATTTGAATAGTTGGTTTGGATCCATATAATAATGAATTTTTCTGGATATTTGGAAGTCTTCTGTAGACTTCTGGGTTTTCAACTAGGGAGTACCCTTCATCTCCCTCTGCTCTCCCTTCCACCACTGTCTGGGGTTCCCTTCATGTAGTTTGTATTAGAAAATTCCTCATACTAGTAATCAAAGAGATGGAGGGAACAAATTATATATATATATATATATATATATATATATATATATATATATATATATGCGTGTGTGTGTGTGTATGTGTGTGTGTGTATATATATATATATATATACATAATTTTTATATGATATATCTGTATATATAGATATATATGGCTATACATATTATATATACATTTAAATATACATATATGTATATATTATACACACACACACACATATACATATATATATATATATATATGTATGTAAAATTTTATTTCTCAAAATTTTCTTTCCAATATGACCTGATGAAGATTTCTTGTTTGTTTTTTTGTTTATTTTAATTTTGGTAGTAAATCCATTTTGCTTTCTCCACACAAAAGTTGAAATCTATGAGTACATATAAAGGGAAAAGCCACTGAACATACCACTTTCTGCTATGGCCCTAAGAGAAAATGGATTACACATTCAAATGATAATATTTAGAATAGAGCTTATTATCAATGGAGTGTATTACAGAAGACTTGTGGTGCATTTGGAAACCACAATAGGCAGTGATATAATCTTCGTCTTTTAGCAACAGACTTGTTACTAACCCCAGACCTTTTGGGTATAAGACCAAAGGTGATTAATAATTAATTTCTCATATATTTATTCCTTTCTCTCCAATTTTATTGCCACCTGTTCCTGAACACAATCATCCCCTTTTCTTTTAATTTCTAATAACTTCATGATCCATCCTAGTAATGAGAGTTTTCAAAAAGATTTTTGACAGATTTACTTAGGTTCTCATTTCCATCATTTCAAAAAGCCATTGATGGCTTCTAATGATAATCACATGGGGAAGAATTAACAGACAGATAATTCAAAGGAATGATTCATCAGTTAGGTTAGGAAAACTGATGTTATACAATGCAATATTATGCAATAGGAAATTCCCTCTAGACTACCTGAGTATTCACATTCTAAAAGAAGAAGTTTGCCATAGGTCATAATACATAGGAGAATTGTGTGAAGAATCAGACAATCCAGATTATCAAAATATTAGTAAGATATAATATAAAACCATATATCTTATATTAATATATTATATTATATAATTATGTTACATAATTATATTATATAATATATAATATAACATAACATAATATGTATATATCATATATAATATAACATAATATTTCATATATCATGTATTATATTTTGTTATGACATATTATGACTATATAATTATATTATATAATTATACTATATCATTATATAGAATTATATAGTATATTTATAATTATATAGTATACTATATAATTATATTATATAATTATACTATATAGTTATATAGAATTATATAGTATATTTATAATTATATACTCATAATATGTCATAACAAAATATAATACATGATATATGAAATATTGTGTTATATAATAATAAATATTAATATAATATAAAATATATAAAACATAATTTTCTTGCCACAGTTCCCTATTCATCTCATGTGTGACCTCCCCCTAATTGTTTTGTGATCATTCTCTTTCTCTTGTTTCTGGCTCTTTCTCACTGTAATTGGAGCAAGCATATGAATAGCCCTTCCACTGAAAGCATGACTCCCTAAAGTCTCTGCATGGCTCAGATATTATTCCTTGTTGCTCTTTTCATGTCTGTTTTCTTCATTCTGTTTCCTCTGCTTCCTGCTTTATTTTTCCACATGATATTTATGGTCATGCCTAGTGTTACTAAGTTACTTGTTTATTCTTGCCTTTTCCAATCCAAATAAACTCAATGGTGAAAGGTCTTATGCCATTAAAAACTATTAACCAAAGTGTTCCACTGGCTGGCATATAGTAACAATTTGGATAATATTAATTAAAATTAGAAAATTACAATAAATTAACAAATATATCTTTAAATTTTTTATTTAATATAGGTAAAGTATTAACCCCCTCTCACCAATCCCTTTATGCTTCATGAGAAAGTGGGACAAAAGGCAAATAATTCCATGGTTGTTTGATAAAGCTTCTAGGAATCATATTTTATATTTACTTAAAACCATGTGTAATGTAAATATATGTAATATAATATGTAATTATAAATATAATTGCAATTTTATGCAATATATTTTAACGTAAAATGAAGTTATGCAATTAGGGTCACAGTGCTCCTTAATAAAGCCAAAGATTCTCCAACAAAGCCTCTAATTCAAGGCACCTTAAACTTCGGTTATAGTTGTTGGCCAGGACAACCACACCTGAAACAACGTTGATGTCTGCTCTCACCCTGATAGTATTTCTGCTGAAAGTGAATTCCTGTTGCTGAAGACAGCATTCACTTCAGACACAGGATCAAGATGATTCTCACTGCACAACCTCGCCAGCATCTGCTGTCACTTGAATTTTTAATCTTAGCCATTCTGACTGGTGTGAGATGGAATCTCAAGGTTGTTTTGATTTGCATTTCCCTGATGACTAAGGATGTTGAACATTTTTTCAGATGTTTCTCAGCTTTCGGTATTCCTCAGT
>NC_034594.1:12944166-12964458 GCF_900095145.1 Mus pahari | reverse complement strand
CTGGGAGATAGAAGTTTCTGATCTGGATCTTGGTATGGAGATCTTGAAACACAGTGGTGATTGAATCCAGAAGAATAAGACAGGGAGATCNCCGAGTCCAAGGTCATCTGGGATTAAAGGTGTGGTGGCACACACCTTTAATCTGGGCTACACCTTCTGCTGGGGACCACATAAGGACATTGGAAGAAGGGGGTCTAGCTGTCGCTCTTTCGCCTTCTTGTCGTTTGGGACTCAGCAACTGCTAGATCCTTGGACTTCCATTCACAGATACTACTGAANCATTGTTGGGATTTGGACTGCAGACTGCAAGTCATCAATAAATTCCTTTACTATATAGAGACTATCCGTAAGTTCTGTGACTCTAGAGAACCCTGACTAATATAATAGGTAACAAATCTTAGAGAACTTATCACTGTAAATTTACTAGACCACACTATGAAATGATTTCTTATACCTAAAGATAAGTGTAACTCTCACTCTCATTAGATAAATTTCTCACTACACCAAGCAGAGGCCATCAGGTAGACCTGCAACAGGTCACAAAATGGTCTATCTGATGGTGCCCAGCCCTGTGGATATACTTACAACACAACTGTTGTTTCTAACAATCAGAAAATATTGCAGGAAAAGGCGTGTCTCTTAGAAATGAAAGGGATACTATTCCTATAATACTTCAATAAGATAAGTATCTAAAGAAGACCTCAGTAAGAACAACACCAATAGACATGCTAATATGTAAGGGGGAAATCACAGAGTCCTAACCCTATAAAAAGAACTACAAATAACTGCTGCTGAGATAGAAAATTTGTTTCACTATGGATGAACCCATATTTAGTTATCCAACACAAAGTGTCAATCCTGAAAGTATATGCACACAGCACTACTAACTTGACTCAGCAAACTGTATCTAACTGTTATGTTTATGTTGGTCTGTGTTACAATAACAATCAAAGAAAAGGGGGCCATCAGTTTGAGAGGGAATGAGGGGGAACATGTAAGGGACTGGAGGAAGGAAATCAGAAGGAAAAAGTCATGTAATAATATTTTAATTAAAACAAAAATGAAAATCAAATTAACAGAGGGACTAGGAAGAATGCTCAGTGGTTAAGAGCACCTACTATTGTGGCAGAGAATCTGAGTTTTGTTGCCTGCACCCATATTAGGTATTTAATATTGGCCTGTAACTCTAGGTCCAAAGGATCTGATATTCTTTTCTGTCACCTAAAACCACCTGGTGTTAATCAAAGGCAGACACACACACACATACACACATGTATATGTGTATGTGTACATGTATATGCATATGAATATGTATATGTAGAGTTAAACAATAAAAACAAATCTTGAAAGAGAACACCACAAAAATACATTTATTCATCAACTGTGATTCAATTTAGAATCATAACATATAATAAAAACCAAACAAGTTTCTCAGTGTTTTCAAATTCCTGTCATGTTACTCTTTAATGTTTGGGACAAGAGGCCAGTATGTATGGTTACTCAGAGTTTTCCTTTTCTATAGTGAATAGAGCCATAAAAAATGTGTGCATACCTTATGGGAATATGTGGAGTTCTCTGGATATATGTTCAGGAGTGAAATTACTGGATCACACACTAGTTCTCTTTGAAACTTTTTGAGGAGCCTCCAACGTGATTTCCATAATGTCTGCATTATGTTGCATTAAATTGTGCTCTCACATTTATTTATTTTAGTCCTTATAAAGTACATGGAAATAACTGTGATTCGAGCAGTAGGGACTTTAAAGACATGCTTAAGATAAAATGAGGCTGCAGGTGTGTGTCTTATTGCTTTGTATTGTTACAAGACTTATTTGAATAAGGAAATGATGACAGAGAAGGGGTATGTGAGGAGGTAACATGAAGAAATGAGGACATTATACAATCCCTTGGCATTCACCTATAGTGAGAAGCCTTCTGAAATGGAAGGCAGTAAAACTTTAGTTTTTTTTTGTATCATTGCAACATTTTATTTTCAAAATGGATAATGTCAAAAATAATTTAAGTAGTTTAAAATATCAAGACATTTTTAACATTTCAGAAGCGTACTTTTAATAAGCCACAGGTTTGTTACAAACATAAATTTAAGTAGTCATTACCATCTATGCACATTAGTCTGTGTGAAGAAAAAATAAACTCGATAATACTTACAGAACCAGCACTATGTTTTAAACCGTGATGTAGATTCCTCTCCTCTTATGAGAACTGTCAAAGAGCAAGGCACAAGCCCAGAAAAATAGAAAAACCTCTTTCATTCACAATCACTCCTATCTACTGATATTAGAACCTTCTTACATTAAAAAATGAGAACTTTTAAATGACTTTTATAAAGTCAGAGAAATGTAGCAATCAGAATAAATGAAAATAAGATGAATCATAGTTATATGCCAAATTCCCTTGTGAAAAATGTTTTACAAGTTCAATTAATGTTTTAAATGCACAAAACTCATTCATTATTTATTCCCTGCATTATTTCAAATATTTTACATTCTTCTTTCTGTACTAACTCCTTCTCTCTTAACAGTCCAAAGATCAAAAATCAAGCTCAAACTTCCCATAGCTGCTCATCATGATATGAAAAAGAAGCATACTTTTTGAAATAGGTGTGAGTTTAATATTCTCTCATAAATATCCCAGAATTCCTTCAGTAGATATATGAGGCCACTCTCTTAAACAAAAATCAGTTTTTTTCTCTGTAAGGCACTGACCCTCTGACTGTAATACTCGTCTGAGTCTGTATCCTTCCTCCACTTCCTCTCTGCTTCTCCTTTTCCTTCTCCCTCTTCTCCTTCTTTCTCTTCTTCTCCCTCTTTTCCTCCTTTTCTCTTTATCCTCCTCCTCTTCATCCTCTCCTTTCTTCATCTTCTGCATCTTCATCTTCTTTTTCTCCTACACCTTCTGTTCTCACTCATGATATTTTGTTATCATAATTTACCTTCATAGGCAAAGAAAATGCACAACTATCTGAAAGTATTTTTTCTCCATTTTATTTTGTATCATATATATATATATATATATATATATATATATATATATATATCACAATTAAGAATAAAAGTTAGCTTCTAATTATGTTGCTTGAGAATAGAGCACATAAAGTAGCCACTAAGATTGTGTGTGAAAGTTCAAGATAAATAAAAGAACAAGGGAGAAGTGGGAGAGAAGTGAGAGAGGAGATATATGAATGCAGTGCCTTGTCCCAGAGGGGAGGTATGTAATTGGGACTTAGAAGATGCACCCAGGCACTCTTTTGGTTATTCTGTTTCTTTCATTAGCCTGGAATTTACCCCTAAGGACCATGGGTTATTTTATCATTAGTGAACGTGTTCTAGTTCACAGATTTTTGTCTGCAATCATTAATCTAAGACATACATAAATTTAATTGAATCTTATCATTAAAAATAAAATAAAAAATGACAAATTGTCAAGTACCTTCTTTCAGAATGTCTGTATGCCTGTAAAAATCAGGGGAAAAATCTGAGAACATCTACTTTGAGAAAGTATAATATGTTGAGATCTATAAAATATGAAACAATTAGAGAAATATTGGGGTTCTAAACCAATGTTAGTAGAGAAACACTATGAAGTCAGTTGGAGGTCACAAGCACACATTAACGTTGGCTATTCTATCAAGGACTTCCCATCATGCCTTGAAACTTGGGATAGTGAATGTAGATGTTTATACCCTTAACTGCAACTTTAATGGTTATGATAAGTCAAGGGGATTGAAACACAGAGAGACGGAGGTTTATAATATCAAATCACATCGTTAGCTATAAAAGTCCTAGGTGAGGATTTATTTTCATCTTTTCTTTCATATGCTTATTTCAGTGATTATTAAAAAATTGTATCAATCAGTACACATTAACTCAAGGATTAAAAAACATTGATAGAAATAAGGGATTTATCAAAAGTAATAGAATGACTACTTAAATCATAGTCTTTGGGTCCAAGTTCAGATCATGTCTCAGTATATGTTATGTTGAATCACTAAGATCCAAACCTAGAAATCATATCAATCTATGTGTGTAGGAAAGATTGGGTCAGAGTAATGCAATATCCACTTATAGCTACGATGAAGAGAGAAGGGCTAAGTGCCTATAAGCTCACTCCAAATATATATTTATACATGCTTATATGAGAAGAGAAGAGCTTACTAGCTCAACAAGTACTTGCTATCACCTGAAAGTGTTCTAGTTAGTAAAAGAGGTAGAACTATCAATTTAAAAAATAGCATTGTAAGAAGTAAAGTACAAGCAAATATTATTCGTGATATTTAAAGATGAAAATGCTTTAGGAAATGCTTTGCTCTATTTTGTGGTGAAAATTATCATTAAGGCTATTCTAAATATAGAAAATTTATAATGTTTTAATTTTTTAAATGCTGTCTAGTCAAATATATTTAGTTTTACTATTCTCAGTTGTATTTGATTATTAGCAGAAAGCAAATTTAGAAACTTTGTCATGGGATTGAAGAGATGGCTCAGTAACATAAGGGTGCTTGTGACTTTTTCCAGAGGATTTGAGTTTGGTGTTTAATTCCTGTTTCAGGAGTTTGTCCTGTAACTCCAGCTCCAGATCTGATGCTGTTTACTGGAGTCCACGAACACCTGCACACAGAGATACAGACACGTAATTAAAAACAAAGTAGAGGAAACTGTCATTTTATTAGTCAATTTCTTCTCTAGGCTTTACTTGATATTTAATTAGTAGATGCATATTAACACATTGGATTTAATTAAAATACATAATTGAAATTTAGTGTGTGTTTAAATAACATGTCTAGACACATATATTCCTTATCTCTATGAAATACTCTGTAGGTTAGAATTCAGAACTACATTGTAGACTGCATAGACCAGAGAACAAAGACAAAGAGACCCCAGCTTACCCCTACCACTACACATTTGCTGCCCATTGTCAAGAATATGGCTGAATGGAGAGGTGGATACTGTGGAAATCGTGGAGAAGCCAGTGGTTAGCAGCAAACACAGAACACAAAAGATCCAAGAATACCGAGAGAGAAATTTGTAGAAGAAGACAGAGACAATCTATCCTGTGCTAGACAAGCAAACAATGAAGAGAATCTGCCTACCAGGGCTGTGAGCATAACAAAAGAAGCAAGCCACTGGATGTACAGTGACCTCAACTGTCCCTTCCTGCAAAGGTACAGCTTAAGATGAGAGGTTAACAGGGCAGCAAACAGATGCCAGGGCAACGGTCTCTCGCCTTCCTTGCTTTGTCAGTGGGAATCATCTCAGCAGAAGTCTGATTCTAATCTTACACATGCATCACATACCAGATTCTACTTCGTTTTTCTTTCCTTTATCAATTCCTGTTATTTATACGAACATTTCTTTAATAATGTTAATTTTTCATTCTAAATGTGTTATAATTCATTTCTTTTCTGTCTTCTGTTGGACGTATTTTTAATTTTTTGTAGCTGTCTTCAAAACATATTTATTTATGTATTTATTCTCTCTCTCTCTCTCTCTCTCTCTCTCTCTCTCTCTCTCTGTGTGTGTGTGTGTGTGTGTGTGTTTGTGTGTGTGTGTTCCTCTATGGATGTGTGTGTTCTACAGCATGTATGTTGTATTCAGAAAAGCACCCAGGAGATTCAGTTTTCTCCTTATACTGTGAGTTCTTGGGATTGAACCCAGATCCTCACATTTGGCAGCAAGTGCCTGTATTTCTTAAGTCTTCTCCCAGGTCCCCTTCCTTCATTTAAATACATGGTTTGTATTTGAATTATTGTGTCCTGTCCTTTTTATCACAGTGGAGATTAAGTGCTGTGAGAAGTATGCACATGATAAAACTGAGAGAGATATCTACCATAAGATGTGTAAAAAACACCAGGAGAAATGCAAGAAATGTGAAAAGTCAGAACAATAAAACATCTTCAAAGATCAAAATTCCTTAGAAATTGCATCTATAAATATTGAGAAGGGTGGAGATATGTATTCATTCAACATTCTAGTTTAAAACTAATTAATGACTTTAAAGAGGATTTAAAGAAATATATAAATGGAATAAAATTTTCTATTCAATCCTGAATTAAAATTCATCATAGGGATGGATAATCGGGAATTAAGCAAAACAGAGAAACCACAGAAAAAGAAATCTTACCAAATCAAGTATAAAAATTGGAATCTGAGCTCAGCAAATCAGATACAAAACCAATAGGCTAGGTGAGTCAGAAGAAAGAATGTGTAGGATCTAAAATGAGGTTGAAGAATTATTACATTTAGACACACAGAAAAATTAAAACACAACTTTGAAATAGTCTAGAAGACTGGCTCTCAACCTGTGAGGCATGACTTCCATGAGGATCGAATGACCCTTTCACAAGGGTAGCCTAGGAGCATAAGTAAACACAAATATTAACACCATGATTTATCTCAGTTTCAAATTTTCAGCTATGAAGTAGTAGCAAAAATGATTTTATGGTTGGCAGTCACCATAACATGAGGAGCTGTATTAAAGTGTCTATTTTCAATATGCCAAACCTAAGAATCCATGAGATAAAATAGAAAAAGACGTTAAAAGACAATGTGATAATCTAAAAAAAATATATATAGCAGAAAAGTCTTTAAATCTGGGTTGGAGGTGTACATAAACATACACAGAAGTGCAGGACCCAGTGACACAGAGCTCATGAAGTCCATGCTCATGAAGTCAATGCTCATGAAGCAAAACCTCCATTTCACATAGTAGTAAAATGTATACAGAGAAATAAAAGAAATTACTAATCTCAAAATTGATTATCAAGATATTTAAGAAGTTAAAACTCATCAGAACTATATATTAAAAAAAAACTAGAAGAAACACCCAAATAGATATTGTGTTTCACATAATGAGAATTAATAACTGTCAAAATTATCATATTCAGCGTAGCTGTCCACAAAAAGCTTCTAAGATAAGTACAAGTGAATGTAACTCATTTCCAAGGAGTAAGTGTCTATGAAGTAGTTTTTCCCACAGGTAAGGAAGGAATATCGGAACAATCATGGGAACTCAAGAAAAACTGAATTTCAAAAGAGAAATGAAGGAACATGCCAATTGGGAAGAATCACAAATATCCAGGAAGTTAATCCACAAAGCTTAATATGCCAAGAAAACCAAAACCAAAAAGAAAATCAACAGAATTGCAAAAGCAAGCATATTCCTCTTCATAATAGACTCAAATGTAAATGAAATTAACCTTCAGCTGAAAGATTCAAATAGGTAGACCACATCATCAAACAAAGTCTGGTGATTTGTTGTCTGCAAAAATCTACATCTTACTCACAGAGACAGAACGTGCAAGGATAGAGATTAAACAAGGGAGTGCTAAATTGGGATTAGGAAACAGTTCTGTGAGTTAATATTTTGGTTGAGTTACTGGTTTATATGTCTCCCTCTTCCCCAGTTAGAATTAAAAGTTTGTTGGATTGTGGTAGAGATGGTCAGTTTCTTCCCAGCTCTTCTTGCCCACTGCCCCATCCCTGCCCTCGTGCTTCTCAGTGATGAAACATTCTTCCTCAGTAGACGAGATTGCTTCAAATGTTTTTCTATAGTGTTGGCTTAGTTACAAGTAACGGCATTAATTTGAGCTAACCCTGAAATGTCATTTAGTTATTGTAATTTTTAAAATTAATTTTAAGAAGTATCTTTGCTAGAAACAGAAGTCTTTCAAAACTTAAAATCTATCATTCCACAAATTCCAGGATTTCAGGGTTGATGATGAAAATGTAATTTGTTTATGGCATTTCTGCTTTTATATATGAATTGACATTTTTCATTACAGTTTTAGCTATTATTTCTTCAATGCATAGTTTTGACATCTTGATAAAGCAGAATACAAATGACCAATAAGTTTTCAATGATTTCAATATCTTCAGCCAATAGGGAAATGAAAATCAAAACTATTTTAATTGTATCTCACCCGATAATAATTGCTATTATCAAGGAATGAAGTTTTATCAAATCTTGATGCAGGGGTAGGAAATAAGGAACCCTTCCTGCCAGTGGGAGGATAAACCAGTACAGTCATTATGGAAATGAATATGATAGTTTCTAAAATTCTTATATATTGAACTATCTAATGACCTACAACATAAGATTATACACAAAGGACACTACATCCTACGACAGAGATATGGGTCTCCCTTCTCCCCTGGGTCATTAGCTACCAGCTCATCAGGACGAAGAGAGCAGAATTCACAAATAAGTTTTTGTTTGGCCCAAGAGTACAAATGGTAATGGTGGCACATTGGGGCCAGTTTCTGAGAGACAGATCAACTTTACTTGGGGTGAGTCAATGATTGTATAGTTTGGGATTAAGAGGTAGGCATATTCAGGGTGGTCAAAGGTCAATGACTGAAAGCTAAGGTACCAATGGGTACATGTCAAGAATACCAGGTGCTCGCTGAATGGGTTCTTTACAGAAGAAAAGAAACTGAGCCTGTACTCTATCCAAGATTAACTGATATTCTGCAGGTATAAGATGTGGAGTCTGGAATTCCCCAGGTTGAGAAGAAGAAGCCTTGCTGACAAAGGAAGTTCACCATTTTGCACTGAGCTCAGGGCTTTTCTGTAAAGTCAGATTTCAACTGTAGCAGCTGTTCAACATAGAGACACATATATTTAAGTGTTTATAATCACAATAGTAGGGAAATAGAATTGGCTTAGATGTATATCAACTGATAATGGATAATGAAAATGTGGTATATGTAAACAATGAACTTTTAAACAGCTGAAAATAAAAAGTTAGCCAAGAAATATGAGGAGAAGTACAGTCTCCAAAATACAAATGCTTCAGGTATTTGTGTGTGTGTGTGTGTTTCTATATATTTGTGCATCTGTGAACATTAGAATAGGGACCATGAAATGGGGGAAAAGAGTTTTGAGGGAAGGAAGAGGGCCATAGAATACATCGACATAAAAACAGAGAAAGGGATACTGGGAATAATATGCTATAACTGGTCAAGGTGATGGGGATAAGGGTTGGAAGATGAGAATAATTAACAATTTAAACTTCTATAAAGAAAACTAGTATTTTGTATTAGTCAAGAAAAAGAAAACATAATATTTGAACACAATAATAGCATAAATATGAAGAGAAGAAATAGCAGGTGGTATCAATTTAAAAAGATTCTTGCTGACAGGACCCTGACATAGCTCTCTCTTGTGAGGCTATGCCAGTGCCTGGCAAATACAGAAGTGGATGCTCACAGTCAGCTATTGGATAGAACACGGGGCCCCTAATGAAGGAGCTAGAGAAAGTACCCAAGGAGCTAAAGGGGTCTGCAACCCTATAGAAGGAACAACCATATGAACTAACCAGTACCCCCAGAGCTGTGTCTCTAGCTGCACTTGTAGCAGAGGTTGGCCTAGTTGGCCATCAATTGGAGGAGAGCACCTTGGTATTGCGAAGAACATATGCCCCAGTACAATGCAATGTTAGGGCCAGGAAGCAGGAGTGGGTGGGTTGGGGAGCAGGGAGGGGGGAGGGTATAGGGGGGCTTTGGGGATAGAATTTGGAATGTAAATGAAGAAAATATCTAATAAAAAAGAAAAAAATTCTATAGAGCAAAAATAAACATACCAGCAGAGTGAAGAGACATCATATACAAGGGAAGCAAATCCCTGACAACTTCAGGACTTCAAAGTAACTCTAATATAAATACAAAAGCAATAAGTAATCTAATCAATAAAAGCACAAATTAACTGAATCAGTCATTACCTTTTGAATTATTTCTCATTTTGTTCAGTATATGTTTGTGAGTACATGGATTTTTGTGTGCCACATGTATACAGAGACCTGTGGGAGTCAGGGAATATGTCATATCTCCTGGAGATGGAGTTGCAGTCAATTGTGAGCCACCTTATTGTGCTGGTTCCACTGAAGAAGCAGTAGAACAAACACAGCTCTTACCCAAATTAGACATTTTAATACAATGTACACATAGCCAGTAAATACATGTCATGAGGAAACATAACCATCACTAGACATCAGAGAATTGCAAATTGAAATTATATTAACACTCCATTCCACCAGCCAAAATAGTTGTAATTAACATAAAGCAAAATTCCCTAAGATTAAGGGAAGAGAAACTTGTTTTTAAGTATTACGAATATAAGTTACTTCATCCTAATCATTTTCCTATTTCAAAATCATTAGGAAAGGCTATTCAGAGACTGCCCCACCTTGGGAAACTGTTTTAAAATGGTGAAGGCAAACCCTTTGGATATAGTCCCGAAAGTATGGAGTCTTTTAACTAAAGGTATACTTGTACCCCCGAACTTATTGGTGAGTTATACAACCCACTTATTATGTAACAGCAGAGGTGACAGTCATTGAATATGTGAATAATGTTAGGATTAAGTAAAAAGTGGAGTTTTATAGCACCAAAGAGAAAAATGAAATGATACTGCCAGGAAAGGTGATAAACCAGAAGTTAATCACAGGTTCAGAAAGACAATGTAGTATTAATTCCTCATGTATGGCATCTAACAGAAAAAGGCTATAAAAAAAAAAAAAGTGAAGGAGAGCCTCGCCTGCAGATGTGACTAGTAGGAGGTGGATGGGATACGAACATGTAATTAAGGAGAAGAATCTGATTAACTCATGCTTTGTACATGTAAAACAGATATCAGTGTGAAATCCATCATTTTGTACAATTCCCATGGGCTGAATAAAACATAATTATAGGATACCAAAATTACACACACACACACACACACACACACACACACACACACACACACACACACACATTAAATATTGAAATTGCATGGTCAAACAGCATTCTCTAAGAAATGAACATCAACACAAGATTCTACCATACAACCTTTAGGATCATTAAAACCCCAAACAACTGTATGATAGCAAGGCCAAGGAGACCAGACTCTCCTACATTGTTGATGGAAACAAAAAAAGTGCAACGACGGCATTGGGAGAGAGTTTGGCAGTTTCCTAAAACTAAACCTAACCTTATCACATGATACTAGCAACCTTTCCCTCAGCATCTACAGAAAGGTGTTGAAAGCACATACACACAAAGCCCTGTGCATCAATTGCTATCATAGTTTTGTTTATAAGTGACAAAACTTGGAGCAACCACAATTTCCTCTGCTAAAAATGGAAAAGAAGATTAACGTACACCTGTACAATCTTAGATGACTTCAAATTTTTGAGTGTCAAGCTATGAAAAGACTTGTAAGAGTATTATATTTTAGGTGGAAGAAATTGAACTAAAAGCCAAAAGTGCATGTGATTCCTTACTGGGAAAAATGTGGAGATGGTAAATAGATCAGTGGTCGGTGGGGACTTTGGAAAGGGGAGGAGGGATGAGCAGGCAAAGTGTTAGGAATGTTCCAGGCAGTGAAACCCATCTGGAAAGCACTTACCTTTAAGCAAATGTTGGTATTCATTGAACACAGACCCCCAAGACTGGGCCTAATGTGAGGTATGTTTTCATGCTAACCGTGTGTCAGGGTGCTTGGCAATGCAGCAAATGCACTGTCCTCACTCCCACAGAGGATACTGAGTGCTGTAAGCTATGGATGCTTGTACTGGAGCTCTTGGCACTTTCTGCTCAATTGCCTTGTGTACCTAAAACTGCTCTGTTTTTTTTTTTTTTCTTTTTAAATAAAAACCATAAACAATTTATATTCAGTACTTCCAGTCTTAATTTTTGTGATGCTCTCTGATAAAATGATTTTAGTTATCTGACCATGTAGGTTCTCTGGATAAAATAAGAAAATCATGCTCTCTGTGGGTGCCCGAAAGCCTGTTTGTCACTCCAGCTGGAGTCTTATTGTTGCGCATACATTTGTGTCTGTTTTGTTGCCTTTTTCTTTCTTCCACACAGAAGCCACTATAAAGAGGCATTGTTCTCCCTCAGTCATCAGCATGCCTTTTCTTCCTCAACCCAGGAAGATGGCTTTGTGGCTGTCTCATTTATGAAAATTGGGCCATCCAACACAAATCAGTCCTCTGTTCCCCACAGATGCCTTTGGCCTAGCAGTTTCTAAACTGATACAAAACCATCTTAAAATTTCTGCCCATTATTTTCACATTTCCTCTAGCTTACGTTTTATGTTTTGGATGACTCTTTCTGGGTAAAGCCACATCTATAATTCATCCATTCACCGTTCACTTGTTTGGCATCTATAATGTCCCACAACTTCTTTCTCTAATGTACATGGAGAGAACTATACAATTTCTCTCAGCCCTCTTTATCTTCCTGTCTACTCAGTGATTTCCTATGTTGTATGTCTCAGCTTGACCCTTCTGTCCTGTTTATTTCAAGGTACAAATAGTTTATTCATAAATTTTTTTAAAAACGGGGTTGGGGGAAACAGTGAACAGTGGAGCCATGTCCTAGGGTTAGAGAAATTACCATTTAATTAGTGAATTGTCATATAAAATTAAGTAGCCTGAGAATAAACTATGAATTTTAGATGCTATACAGAACAAACAAAATGGTATAGTGATCAACTACAAATGTTTGCTAAATAATAGACTGATCATTAAGATTTAAGGAAGAATGAAATACTGTGACAGCAACCATTATTTGCTTGACATAATTGTTGTCTCTGAGGCTTACTTCCTCCTTCTGCTAATTAGGCCTAACCCTGGAAACTTCTAGCCTCTTTATAATCTTTTAGAATGTTTTCAGCCACTGAGACTTACTGCTTAATATGCTCAACCTTTCTAGTTCTTTTAGAACTCTTGCTGGCTATTTCACTCTGGCTTCTCTCGGATTCTTACTGAATTGTTCTGTTTGGCATCATTGTAACTGGCAATATGTTCTAATCTTCTGGCTCATACCCTTTCTCTAGCTGGTTCTCTCTTCAACCTGTTTCTGTAAAACTTGCCCAGTAAAACTGCCTTCTCTCTCTCTGTGTACTGCTCTCTCTTAAGTAGTTTTCCTTTCTTCTCTCTTCTCATGAGAGCTGGGCAAATATCCTATTCTGTCAAATATGTCTCTGACTCATCAGTTTGTCTGCTGTTCAATTCACCATCACTTTCAAGCATGGGTGGTTTATTTTACCAAATAACTTTACTGTCATTGTTTGGGATTGAAGGTGAGTACCAACAGCTTGTCTAAATCCTGGTCAGAGGGATTAAAGGTATGTGCTAAGGCTGAGCGGCACCACAACTAGAAACAGGTTTTTCCAGTAAATAACACAATTTGGGGGTTCACAGCGTGATCAAATATTGTGCAACAAGTGACCTAGTAGGGAATAAACTAGGTACTGCCAAGGTAGAAGGTCTTAGAAGGGATAATCTATAACAACAGAAAACTTGCAGAGTTTAATTAGCAACCATTATGCAAGAAAAGTAAGAGGAAATAAAATGAGAGCCTCAGATTTGGCCTAGGACACTGAGGGATGGAATTTTACCCAGCTGCAAAGGCAATGGACAGCCACTGCAAGTTTCAAATGAGACTGATATAATTGCAGGTTTACATTACCACAAAAGCTCTCCAACAGCAAAGCTCATGATAAGCAGGTACTGAGAATGACTGTCAGGTGGAGGGCAGGTTTCCAAAAGGCGTTTTAAAAATTATTCTTTCATAAAGTAGTAAAAGGCACAGTGAAAGACCTGTGAGTGCCTGTGTAAGATTGGTTCTGAACTGTACAATGTGGGTGGTTGGCTTGTGAGTCTTAATTATAAAGTATATTATTGACTACAACTTCACATCCCTTTCAGTCTCTTATGGAAGTGATATAAAGTGTGGTATGAGAACTACTTACTTTGTGGGTACATAGTAAATATTAATCAAATAAGTCATACTATTACCATATTCAACAGCATTAACCGTATGGTTATACAAATGTGAATATATAGGATAAAATACAGAATCAAGAGATATATGCTTATATGATTATTATATATATTATCATATATATACATATATATATGTGTGTGTGTGTGTATATATATATATATATATATATATATATATATATATATATATAAATCAGATGTATGTGGTAAGAAATCAGAAATTTAATTTTAGATGAATCAGATATTTCAAATGTCATTAATTAAAACATACAAGTCAACAGTAATTACTGATTTTTCAAACCGAAATATTAAATTGAGATTTTTTATGCTTTTTTCAAATGCAAATAGGTCATCCAGGTATGGCTCTGGAAAATACAATTTTCAAGTTAGAATGACACTGTAAATCCTAGGTTCATTGACACGTTGAACAACTGAAAATGCAATAAAATGTCTAAAGTAATATTTGCAGAAATGAATGACTCCTCATATATACTTCACACATTCCTTTCTTCTTTCCGATTCATATTTTCAACTCTCAGAAGTGAAACTCTATTAAGCCTATTCAGCCTTACTCAGCTCCATGTTTATCCACATATGATTTTTTTTATGAAATATTTTTAAAAGAGTTCTTTATTTATGTATTTTATGTATATGAGAACTTTGTCTGCATGCATATTTGCATACCAGAAGAGGGCATCAGACATTTGTGAGCTGCCATGTGGGTACTGGGAATTGAATTTAGGACCTTCTGAAGAGCAGTAACTGCTCTCAACCACTGAGTCATCTCTCCAGCTTCAAATATGATTTTCTTAAAGTCAAGAAAACAGCCACTTTGCTCTGCATGGTTATACTGAGATCCATTAGTATAACATGGTTTATACTATAAACATTATAGTATAAACATTAGTATAGACATGGCTTTATCTAATGCCTTGATGATTCACATTAGTATAACAAGTCCTTTAGTGATTTGATGACCCTTACGTGGACTCTCAAACCAGATTAGAAAGGGCCTGAAAAATCAAACACAAGCCTATCACTATCATGCATTCAGAAAATGATTTATTTGGATAACTATCTTCCCAAGGGAAGGTTTAGTTCATATTTTAGTTGGTTTTAGAAATTTATTTTGTGTATATGTGTATGCTTGAGTATATATATATATATATATATATATATATATATATATATATATATGTGTGTGTGTGTGTGTGTGTGTGTGTATCATGTGTGAGGGCCTGAGAGGATAGATGAACTCATATTCCTGGAGACTTGAGAGATTAACAGTTATTAGCTACCTCATGTGGATGTTGGGAAGTACACTATGGTTCTCTGAAAGTGCTTTAAGTATGAAACCATCTCTCCAGATCTCCAACTCAAATTCTTAATCTATTGATTTAAATATTGTTTCTGGACTGTATAGGATATTCTCACTAGTGTGTGTGTGTGTGTGTTTTGTCTTCTTTAGATATAACCCCCTAGGGCACTTCTCTAATTTTGTGGGGAGGAGTTCCACATCTTAGACATGCAAGCAATGCAAGTATAAATATTGTTTCTTTTGTGGGTTTCTGATTTAGCCTCAGGATTTCTGGCTGGTTGGCACTGTATCTAGATCACTTTCACTACATTGGAGTAAAGGTCATTACTTAAATTGATATTGAAGACAATTACTCATGTCACTTTACCCTGGGAGACTGAGAAACTAGCCACCTAGAGGCCGCCTGGAGATGCGGATAAGGCAAAACGGAAAAAACGAGACAAAAATTCAGTAATTAAAATGGTACTAGGCAGGAATTGATAGAGATATTGTGTTTCTAAGAGGTTAATGTAGATATTTTAAAGCTAATCCTCCTGAAACCCAGGGGTTTGAAAGCAGTGCTATAGATATTAAAAAAATTATCAGCTTAGAGCATTTTCTACATAGCCTTGAAGTGACACATTTCCTTAATAGTTAACATGAGGTTACCTCCTGCATTGAACACTGTTGGTGTGCCTGAGGTAGACGTCATCTCAAACACAATGGCCTTTGCACATGGGCTTGCCATGTGACTGCAGCCATTCTAACTCCAGTATCAATAACTCTAAGGGAGAGGTGAATCATCAATAGACAATATCTTTGGTTCCTTTCCAAAAGTGCAACTCTGTGTCTAGTGCACTGCCTTATGTATTCCCGTTGCTCCTTTTGATATTTGATAGAGGGAAGAAGATGATTAAGAACAAAGGAGGCAAATTCCGAGATTCTGATAAAGAGTGTTCTGAATGGCCCATCGCCTGGCACTATGCATATGCAGCCTTGGAATCTAAATGGCAATTTGAGCCCCATCCCAGTGCTGTTGAAAGTGGATAAAAGCAAAAAAATCCTTTTTTTATGTTAAGAAATAACACAAATCTGTACAAATCAGACTGTATTCCTTAACATCTTCATGAAACATTTCATTTTGTACTAAAATATGTATTTTAATGACCTAGAAAATGAGTGGAATTCAGCAGATAGAATATTCTGACTCACTATTGATATATATTATCATGCAAACTTTAATAATTATCAGTAAATATTAATATGCTCATTATTTGGATAGTCAACAAATCTATCTATCTATCTATCTATCTATCTATCTATCTATCTATCTATCTATCTATCTATCCCTATGTATCTATCTACTATCTATCATCTACCTATCTATACATATAACTATATAAATATCTATATCTATCTCTATCTATCTATCTATCTATCTATCTATCTATCTATCTATCTATCTGTGAGAGATATTAACCCTTTAGGAAGGAGGGAGACTCATAAGACTTGGGAAGTAAAGAAATTAACAAGCATCAGGAATCTCCTGAAATGAAGATTTTCAAGGACTCTCTCCAAGATTATTCAAGGAATAACAGTTATGGAAGAGGAGACTAACCGTAGAGCAATTTATAAAGGGAGGAAAAAGATCCAAGGAGCCAACTTTTAAGCTGTTACCCATTTTCGATGGTGTTACTAACATTGAATCATACATGGTTCCTGAAATAAGCCCTCATTCATGCCTTCTAAGAACACCAATGAAATCATTAGATCACTAAACTGGACTTTGGTAGATTTGATACTTTGCTCTGTCATTAGTGTCTTTCTTTGGTGAATATATTCTTGTTCACATTTTCCTAAGAAAAGGTACTCAGCAATCCCCATCCTTTTGGAAATATAATTGAACAGTCAATTCATATGAGTACTTATCATATAGAATAGACTTTAAGTGAGGCCACATTTGCTATGAGAACACACTGCACAGAACTACAATCTTTACTCACAGATCAATAACACTTCTCAGAGGAGGAAGATATATTTATCCTGATTTAAATAGCACAAAATGCTTGGAACAAATCATCACATGGTTGCTTGTCTCATAGATCACAATTGTTATGTTTTTATGTGTCCACTAAGTCTTTAAATTTAGATAGTTAAAAGCTTTAAGAATAGACTTACATTGACAAAAGGTAGAAATATTTGTTAATGAAAACAAAATGTTAGGTAGTTTTCAATAGAATTTCACCATCATCAGTATTTTCTATATACATTGTGACATAAAAGAATGATTTCTCCTGTTATGTGGTCCATTGCTGTTCATTAGTGATGTCAGTCAGTAATACAGTTTTAATGTGATTGTTATCTTGAGTGCTATAGCAGTTAACAATCAATCCTTACACTTCTCACCTCTGGAACATGACAAATTATGCTCTTCCATTCAGTTTACTATTTTCAGTGCCCACTATGTGCTAACGGTTGTTTTCAATGCTGAGCTTACAAATATGTCAAAGACAAGGATGGCAGTTGTAAATGACTTCCGGACAAACACATGGCTTTGTAAGTATCTTTAGATAAACTTGGTTTCAAAATTAGATATTTGGCCTATACTAAAATATAATGCTGAAATACAGTTTTAATAGTCAGTGTGCAGTGACTCAGAATATAATAAAGTCATCATTTGTTTGTTTGAGTGCAAAGAAGAAAGCACATATAGAAAAGGCTATGGGCTTGAAATTATGTAATAATTTAAGTATTTGAATAATCTTTGCAGAAGTACCATAGTTTCTGTATACTGACACCTACATATTGATTATAAGCAAACTATTAATGGAGACTGAGTTTGGGTGCTGAAAATGCCAATTATATTAAATCAGGAAAGAGTAATGCGAGTTAACAGTCTCAGACTCCTTTGTCTAATAACTTGGGATATTTTATGATAATGCCCATAGGCCATGACCCACTTATTATGTCTCTTGAAGTTCATACAGTAAACTCATTATCAACACTGGATTTGATTATCAGAACCTTATTTTAGGAATTTTATTGCCCTTGCAAAATTCTGACAGCACAAATGTCTCTATGTGGTGTGTTTTGGTGTATTCCTTAGATTATATTGCTCCAATACTATGCTAAAATACAAAACCAGACGAAAATGCCAGGTGTTGAGAAGCTGGGGACTTCTATACCTGTAATGGAGGTAGTTTTGTATTTCCCCTATTCTTGATCAGCCTACAAAAGACAGGGTATGTGATGTAATAGAAATAGTATTAGTGGTGGATCTAGAAACATATTTACTTAGTAAGCTCTAAAATATTTATATATCTATATAATCTTGATTTGTTAAATATTTTATAAAGTATGTATCCCAATTTATCAGGGACTGCAAAGTTTCCTTGACTTCAGATTTGAGGTTGCATGTGGTAATTTACCAATTTATGTTACCTCTATTTTCTTTCTTTCTTTTTTTTTTTTTTTTTTACTTTTTAAAGTATTTTTTATTAGATATTTTCTTTATTTACATTTCAAATGCTATCCCAAAAGTTCCCTATACCCTCCCCCCACCCCTGCTCCCCTCCCCACCCACTCCTACTTATTGGCCCTGGCATTCCCCTGTGCTGGGTCATATAAAGTTTGCAAGACCAAGGGGCCTCTCTTCCTAATGATGGCTGACTAGGCCATCTTTTGCTACCTATGCAGCTAGAGACACAAGCTCAGGGGGCACTGCTTAGTTCATATTGTTGTTCCACCTATAGGGTTGCAGACCCCTTCAGCTCCTTGGGTACTTTCTCTAGCTCCTCCACTGGGGGCCCTGTGTTCCATCCAATAACTGACTGTGAGCATCCACTTCTGTGTTTGCCAGGCACTGGCATAGCCTCACAAGTGGCCGCTATATCAGGGTCCCTTCAGCAGAAGCTTGCTGGCATGTGGAATAGTATCTGGGTTTGGTGGCTGACTATGGGATAGATCCCCCGGTGGGGTAGTCTCTGGATGGTCCATCTGGGCGTGGTAGCACACGCCTTTAATCCCAGCACTTGGGAGGCAGAGGCAGGCAGATTTCTGAGTTCGAGGCCAGCCTGGTCTACAAAGTGAGTTCCAGGACAGCCAGGGCTATACAGAGAAACCCTGTCTCGAAAATCAAAACAAAACAAAAACAAAACAAAACAAAAAAACCAAAAACATCCTTTCGTCTTACCTCCAAACTTTGTCTTTGTAACTCCTTCCGTAAGTATTTCTATTGAACGTCTTGTTTCTCTTGGTATGAAACACTTCCAAATGTGTGGGAATAGAAAAGTTTACTACAAATTTACTTGGGTACCAATCCATTTGTTTAGGAGTTAAGATTGCCGGTGATCCAACTTTTATTTTTCCAGATTCCCCTCTTTAGACTACCAGGGACATATTTTCTTTGTCTCTCTTTCTTTGTATTTCTCTTTATTGCTCCCTTTCTCTCCCTATCTATCTATCTATCTATCTATCTATCTATCTATCTGTCTGTCTGTCTGTCTGTCTGTCTGTCTGTCTGTCTGTCTATCTATCTATCTATCTATCTATCTATCTATCTATCTATCTATCTATCTATCTATGCCATACGACATCACAAGAGAACTAAGTTAACCAGAGCCTGTCTGACTCTGTGACAGGCTGCATACTGGTAGTTTGGGAGTGTATGCCTAAGGTCCTACTTCCCAGAAATGAAATCCCAGATCCAGGAACCTGAAGTTAGCCAACACAGCTGCAAGCAGCCAATGCAAGGACACTTTGCCATCTGGTCTGAAGTATGAATAGGTACATAGAATGAGTAGGGAAATCTCCAGAGGCTAGCCAATTATAGAATCAGTCAAAATCCTAGAGATAGAGTTAAGCAATCAAGGTAAAAAGACAGATACCCCTCTCTGGAATTCCATAACTGACAATTAAAGCTAGGCCTGAGAGTCCACCAGAAGTCTCCTTTCCTTTCAAATGGGGAGGCCCTGCAAGAAGGAAATTCAGATGCATAGATGCTCTTTGCTTTTGTATACTATTCAAGTCTAGGGTCTTCCTTTAGTGATTCGTGGACCCTAACAATCAAACCCAGAACCTCAAGAGAGAACCCAACTACTGTACTATCTTTCTTTCTCTTTCTTTTTTCTTTCTTTCTTTCTTTCTTTCTTTCTTTCTTTCTTTCTTTCTTTCTTTCTTTCTTTCTCTCTCTCTCTCT
>NC_034594.1:12925598-12943771 GCF_900095145.1 Mus pahari | reverse complement strand
CCACCCACTCCCACTACTTGGCCCAGGCCTTCCCTTGTGCTGGGTCATATAAAGTTTGCAAGACCAAGGGGCCTCTATTCCCAGTGATGGCCGATTAGGTCATCTTCTGCTACATATGCAGCTAGAGACTTTGCGTCTGCTCTCTTGACCAGCAAGGAAGACACAACCACCAGTTCTTCTAACAGCAGTTTATTCAGGAACCTTGAACAATCTTAGTTTCCCTCTTCATCTCCCCTGAGCCCCGGGCTACAAGCGCTTTTTTACTCTTATCCACTCCAATTTCGGCAGGCCACATCACTTCACCAGGCGCGTGGCCTCAGCCAACCAGAAGAGTGGAACATATCACCACAAAATATGGACCTGTTTACCTCAAGCTCCATAGCCAACAGGTGCCATCATTTAAGGTGTGGCTTCTGGTAGCCCAGGGGAGGGGCCTTGGCCTCCTACAAAATACCACCAAAGTGGTCCATTATATTTAATCTAAGAGACAGAATTACTACATTAATTCTTCTATAACAAGAGTCACAGAAGTTCCAACACTGCTATAAATATTAATTCCCCAAAGCACAAGAGGAAAAGACTCCAATCTTAGACCCCATATAGACACCCCATTTCCCATTCTGTTCTACTGCCTTCAATATAGAACCTTACAATGCTCTCCCTTTCTGGTTATCTTCCTACAGAACTTTCTATTGTAGAATTTTCATCACTATAAACATCCAGGCCTGTTTTCTCTGACAATGTATATTAATCATTTTAGGCTAACCAGAATACCACAGGCTGTGGGGAATAAACAAAAGCAATTCATTTCCTTATTGTTCTAGGGTGAGGATACCCTCAATTCTCAGGCAAGGTTTTATGCCTGGTGAGGGCCCTCTTTGTAACCTGCAGATGACATACTTCTGGCAGTGTCCTTACATGAACATTCCTCAACACAATTGTCTATCTCTTAGATTTCCCATAACTGGTGGTATTAGAATCTAAATCTTATGTTCCTTACAGAAATACAGTCTCAACAAATAATTAGACAATAGAGTCTCATTATGTGAATTTAAGGCAGAGAGACATAATTCAGTCACTACCAGGTAGACTGAGTAAATGATATCTGAGCTAGTCTATTATTTATGCTGAAGCTCAAGACTAAACAGAATGGCCTTTCGTTTGATTGATGGGTGACTTCTGAAGCTGCCTCCTGTCTTTGCTACTATATTTTTGTCTTTCCAAGTCTGCCTCCCTCTTTACACTTATTATTTCATATCACACAATGCACACACAGACATGCAGACACACATACACACACACACACACACACACACACACACACACACACTACACAACTGTTTGCAAACAAATATTATTTATTTATTTATTTATTTTTCTAATGCAGTCCTCCACTACCATAAATTATGCAGTCAAGTTTCCCGCATTTGGGGAAATCGCAGGGGTCAGCACATCCGAGTGCAATGGATATGCCTCGTCCTGGGAAGACCACCTTCGTGATCATGGTATCTCCCCTGCCAAGTAAGTATACAAATATTATTTCTATTGGAAACAAGTTTAGAACCACAAACAGAAATGCTCCTATAGCTAGCTATGCAATATAATTATAGATTAAATTTATAACAGGAAAAATGTAGCCAACATTATGTGTTTATCCGAATACATGAAACAGGATCTCATGTAGGGTACCTTGCACATAAAGCAAATGTCACATCAAGAATCTCAGTTTATCCCATGAATTTTAATATTGTGACCTTCAGTCTCTAAACACAAACATAAGGTAATGTTCTCTAACTAAACTACTTGGAGCTAGCTACATTTCATATGTCCTGTTATACCAGAACTGCCCATGTTCTTTCTCCTCCTTTATTTACATTTTACCCTTTTGTCTACTTCATGACCTCTGCCCTGGGGAAAAGTGACAGCCTTTGCTTTGCTGTGTCCATACTGACTATCTTAAAACTAGACTCTCAAGCATGGACACTTCTCTGTACTCTCAGTCTGGGATGGGGTTGTTCTTATTTTATTCCTATAGGAATCCATACTGGCTTACTTGGTAACAAGAACAAGGAGCAAGGCATAACAGAGAATGTCTATAACCCTTTCATTTGGAAGCTGACATGGGGGGATTGTGAATTTGAAGTCAGCTGAGGCTATGTAGGTCAAGACTCCAAAACAAAACAAACCCTACAAATAGCATGAGAGCAAAATTGTCTAAAGCCTTATTCTGCTGAGAAGTATTTCAGATTAAATAATTCTACATAAGAACATGAGAGAGGCATTCTTCAATAGAATAAGATAGCTTTTGGTAGGCTTTGCGTCAATTTCTTTAAACTTCCATCCTACAATTGCAAATGATTGAAATCCCCTAACTTACTACTTCCAAGAAGTCACATCAAGGTCTGAACACAAATAAATAAAAAAGTGAATTCAGTCCTAACATAGGAGCCACTGGAGAGTCCCATATGCCAGGGATACAAGAGTCTCCCATGACCCAATGGGGATTGCATTAACTGAAATACACAATAAAAGGGAGATAGTACCTGAAGAGACCACCTCCAGTAGATAGGCACTGCCCCCTGTTGAGGGATGGGGCTACCCATGCATCTCAATTTTATAACTCAGCATTGTTCCTGTCTAAAGAAAATTCATGGACAGAAATTGGATCAGAGATTGAAGGAAAGGACATCCAGAGATCAGCCCACCTTGGGATCCTTATGGAATTTAAAACAGTATGGTGAGTAGAAAGGAAAATTTTCATACCTGAAGTTAAGGCTGATATTTGAATATCACCTTGAAATTGTTGGTGTATTTATGAAAGGTCAACTATTTCAGTACAGAAATAATTTACACAAATTAACTACCTTAAATGCATAGCATTCTGTAATAATTCTACTTGATAATATACATGATCCCAGAATGTTTATTTAAAAGCCATTATGGGAATTTATTATTTATTTGTTTGTGTGTTTTTAAAAGTGTAGGGTATCATATGCTGTGTCTCAGAGATGGAAAGGAATTACTCTTTCACTAATCCATAACCACAGCACAGAATTCTGTTCCTTGAAAAGGAAAAAATTTATTTTCAGTATGAAATTGAGATAATCTGGATTTTTCAGGAATAGGATTATAAGAATATTCTCTTTGGTAAAAACTGTACTATAGCATAAGGAACATTAATTTTTGTTCTATTGTGATGGTGTAGTTAGATTTATTTCCTATGTACTTTGACCATTCATTTTCTTATTGACTATGAAATTAGGATTGTGTTTTCCTGATTTTTTTTTTTTTTTTTTTTTTTTTTTTTTTTTTTTTTTTTTTTTTTTTTGGTTTTTCAAGACAGGGTTTCTCTGTGTAGCCCTGGCTGTCCTGGAACTCACTTTGTAGATCAGGCTGGCCTTGAACTCAGAAATCTGCCTTCCTTTGCCTCCCAAGAGCTGGGATTAAAGGCATGCGCCACCACACCTGGCCCCTGATATTTAAATAAGTGGTATTCGGTCATTTTTGGCTTGATTTCAGGTTTTAGCCTAGCTCATGAATGTGTTGGATTCCTACCTGTCTTTCCGGACATTCTTCCCCTCTTTTCCTCTGCATTTCGTTTTTTTGAAATCAGTTTTACCCAGGACTTCTTTTAAAACACCATTTAATTTTCTTAACCCCTTAATAATGACTTAATAGAACATCAATATCTATTTATTTAAATCTAGGTCATCTTGGACTAGAATGACAAAAGCTTTGGTGAACAAGATCCAATTTCCTTTCTGCTAATAAAAGGCAATTTTCTCTACTGGCCTTGGAATTTACCAGAACCACTTTCTGTTCATCTTTTCCTTGCAGTCTGGAGTATACATGTCCTTCATCTCTCATTTATTGATATAAATCCTACTATTTTTGCACTCTTGGGATTCCAAAAATATTAACATAAAGGTGCAATCTCTTTATCACACCAATTCAATTATTTAAAAGCCCAAAAAGCTTCTAAGGGCACAATATCAGCATCAGAGCACATAAAAAGAGAGAAAGGGGTATTTAACGAGAACTTTCTGGAGAAGAGATGGAAATAGAGGGGAGAATTCTGTTAAGTTTAGAGACCAGAGAGAGAGAAGAATTTAACATCAAATGTGCAAGAGGAGACAAAGACTATATATATATAATATATAATATATAAAATAATATATAATAATATATTAAATAATATATAATATAATAAATAAATATATTATAATAATATATTTATATATTAATATAATAATATATTAAATTACAATATATGATATATTAATAATATGTATTATTAAATAATATATTGCATATATTATTTAATAATAGTCCCACTGGGGACTATTATTTAATAACGATAGAGACAGAAAACACATTTCTTCCACAGTGAAAGGATAGGAGACTATGTGTTGAGAATAAGAGAGATGTGGTCACTGTATTAAAGAAAGTCACAGAAATTCTTAGGATGCTGCACTGATTAGGAAATCTGTAGGAGAACCTCAACAAAGGATTGAATAAGAATCCTAATAGAAATTATGCAGAAACAGTAATTGCCTTTATTCTTAGTGTTTGTGTGGGGCCAACATCTAGCTATCTGAAACTAGTGTTGCCACACTGAAAATAGAGATGTACATGTCTATAATATATTATTAAAGTTGGTTCTGCTGCCCTCCTCAGTCTCCTGGACAGCTTTCATGCCTTTGTAGGTGATGGAGTTTTGTGAATGCTACCTGTAGTGTGTAACACAATTAGCACAAAGTGAATACAGCATAGAGTGGTGTTACTGCTAACCAGTGAATTACGTGAAATATTGGTGAATTTCTGGAACTTTACAGATATTTAAATGAGATCAGAAAAATTTCTCAAAGATAACTAAAAATATATCAAAATACCATCTGAGCAGGGAGGATTAAATGGAGAACCCCTTTGATTAATTAAACCTTGCTATGATGTTTAGAATTCACTTGGTGCTCGTACTCCTATGCACCTTTACTGAGTGCACAGAGTCACTTAATATTTATTATTTGTCAGATAAAAAGTTGATTTTTGAAACCCCCAAACTTCTCTAATTAAAAAGAAACGGATGTGTGTGTATCTACTGGCTCATCCTCAAAGTCCCCAGTCAAGAGACAGGAGTGAATTTTAATGCAAATAGATATGTAATATCACTACACTGGAACACTGTAATTCAGGAGTTAGCAACAAATATATTAGAAACATATAAAATTATTCTCTTTTGTCTCAAGAAAGGGGATGTTGCTTATTGAGTGAGGTCCAAATGCTAAAAGAAATGTGAGGTATTTAGATTATTTCAGTTACTAGAACACTGGAGTAAGACCCATCAATTACTTAAATGGAATAGAATAAAATGCTACTTTTTAGACTAAGGAATGAATACATATCAGATGAAAAGCAGTCTGGAGTCAGGATCTTCAGACAGAAAGCCATGTTACACATTAACAAATACTCAAGTGTTTGTTTTCTAAAATTTGAAGGTCACATCATCTTGCCACATCTAGTTCTATAAATTGCACCAGTGAACAAGAATTAATAAATTTTCTTTTTATTGGTTTTTCTTTCTTTATTTTTATTGAATATTTTATTTACATTTCAAAGGTTGTTCCCTTTCCCGCTTACCACCCCCCAGAAATCCCCTATCCCATACATCCTCCCCTTGCTTCTATGAGGGTGTTTCCCAACCCACCCACTCCCCACTCACTGCCCTGCTTTTCTCCTACATGGGGGTAACAAACCTTCACAGCACCAAGGGCCTATCCTCCCATTGATGCCCTACAAGGTCATCCTCTGATACATACATGGCTGGAGCCATAGGTCACTCCATGTGTACTCCTTGGTTGATGGTTTAATCCTTGGGAGCTCTGGGTGGAGGTCTGTTTGGTTGATATTTTTGTTCTTTCTATGGGGTTGCAAACCCCTTCACCACCTTCAGTCCTTTTTCTAACTCCTCTGTTGGGAACCCCATTGGAGACTCTGTGCTCAGACCAACAGTTGACTGTGAGCATCTGCTTCTGTATTTGTCAGGCTCTGGCGGAACCTCTCAGAAGACAGCTATATCAGCCTCCTGTCAGCAAGCACTTTTTTGGCATCCACAATAGTGTTTGGGTTTGGTGTCTACATGTGGGATGGGTCCCTAGGTGGGGCAGTCCTTGGATGGCCTTTACTTCAGTCTCTTTTCCACTCTTTGCCCAAAGAATTAATGAATTTTCTTGTGAAAAAAAAAAAATGTAAAGCTCTGCATTTTCTGGCAAGGAACTAGATAGAGATTGAGGTTGATATTATTGGAACTGATCATATGACCTTGTCATATACTTGACATCTCTCATGTATGTCTCTATATCTCATCAACTGCAACAATCACTTGTAACTCCAAACAGGGATCAAGTAGCCAACTCTCCAGGCTTGACTAGCTTCTTGAGAGTGCAGCTAAGCCCAGGATCTTCCACTGTCATACACCTGGAGCTTAGAACCTCAGGCTAAGACCAGTGTCATCTAGTACCCTACATCATGCAGCTACAACCAGTATCCTCCCCTGTCCTACAAATTGCAACTAAGTCTGGCCTCCTTCACCATCCCTACAACCTATGACTAAAACCAGTCTCCTCCACTATTGTATAACCTACCCAGACTCTTTCATTTCTCTCCTGTCTGCTAGAAACCCAATGTCATGGTCTCATACAAATGTCAGTTATCACAAGAAAGAAGCCAATTTCACAATAGCTTATATCTCTGAGAAATGGAAATGACTCAGAGCTTATCTTATAAGATGCATCTTCACACATAGCACTAACCATTTCAATAGACATATTTCTATTCTCACTTATTTTTCACTGGGTGTTTGCCTGTCACTCTTTTATCCTAGGCTTAGCTTTCCAAATAAATTACACACAGGTTTTCATGGACGTTCTGACTTCATGTTTTATGGCACACCGTGATTGTTACACTGTGATATATCTTGAATTAATAATGTAAATGCCTTACAGAACCTTAATGTCATGGCCCCTTCCAAAGAATAGAGTAGAAAAAGGCACACACAGCAACTTTAGAGTTACCCTTCTCCTCAGATTCTTCTAGCCTTTCCCAGAGTTTAGTCAGAATGCTTTTCATTACTGTTTAAATTTTCTCCTTTGTATTGGTCAGTTAGGTTCCTGGCCTCTTCTTAATTTAACTTTGGTAATTTGGATGAGTCAATAAATCAATCCTCTCTTCCCCAACCTCCAGCCCTCCATTACTCTAACATAGTGTAATACAGGTTTCTAAAGTGTCCCCTTATACCATGTAATATCCAAAAATTATTTTGGTGTCTGTTGTTAAGTTTATATGTTCATTTCTGATTCCATTAATTTGGTTCATTTGTATTTTTTTCTTTTGGTTACTTAGGCCAAGACTCTGTTAATCTTGTTTATCTTCTCAGAAATCCAGCTCTTAAATTCATTGATTTATTTTGTGTTATATCTATTTAATAATTTCTGTTTTGATTTCTTTTCTGTCTTTTTGTGTTTGGACTACCTTCTTCAGAATAACTAGGAATTGAAAAACAATGTTAATGTGTTTCAAAATATGAATGTTTAAAGAAAATGTGGTAATATATATAATGGAATATTAGTCACTTGTATTGGTAATAAAATTTCTAAGTAAATGAACTAACCTGAAAAAGATTATATTGAGTGAGGTAACCAAGATCTAGCATTAACATGCCATCTCATAATGAGTCTATCTCATTAACAGTCCCTTGTTCCAATACTTCAAATGTGAGTATACAATATGGAGTAAAATCAGAGACTAGGGAAGCGTAAGTAGACCATGTGGGAGGAGGGGCTTCTGGGGCAGTGGGAAAAGGATAGCTCATATGAAGTGGAACGCAGAAAAATGGGGAGGTGGCTCCACTGGAGCTGAGGGAGTTTGGTCGATATAGAGGGCAAAGAAAGGACGAAGGAAAAAATAAAGCCCAGGGTTTTAGAGTCATATTAACTTTATTTATCTTAAATTATAATATATATACCCACTCCCCACAGAGACAGAGACAGAGAAATCAAATTTGTGCCACTAGGCCCACCATGTTCCTCTACTGAATGGCAGCCTGACAGAAACAACTCCATCACAAGGCATGAGAAGTCTTCCACAGAGTGATGGGGTCCCATATTGCAAGTGACTTCCCAGATAATATGGACAATTGATGTAGCTATAATAAAGTCAAAGCAAGCAGGAGGTCTGGAGAAAATATAAAGTAATGAGATCTATACAAACTATTATAATTCGACTCTGTATTAGCTGCTATAGTTCCACAGTTAGCATGCTCCTTTTGTAGTATTTTACATTGAAAGTGGGAGACTAAATAACACACTCTGGCAAATAAACCGGTCATGCAGACAAAAACTAAGCAGAGAAATGTGGGAGCTAAAATGAAGTTATAAACCAAATGGACCTAAGAGATATAGAACATATTACCAAAACACTAGAGAATATACCTGCTTCTTGGCAACTCATGGAGCTTCATTCAAAGTTGACCACATACTCAAACAAAGCAAGTTGCAGATCAAGACCGGGTACAAGAAAAACTGAATTAACAGTCACAATCTTATGTCAACACTACCAACAATAGAAGCTTACAAACTTATGGAAACTGTGCACATTAATGCTAAATGAAAAACAAAACAAAACAAAAAACAAAAAAGGGCAAGACTGAAACTAGTAAAGAAATAAAAACCTTCCAGAGTTGAATTAAATTGAAAGCACAACACACTCAAACTCTCAATAAAGGCCTTTTTTTTCTTTTACTGAACATTTTCTTTAACATTTTAAATATTATCCCCTTTATCAGGTGTAGGATTGTTAAAGATCTTTTCCTAATCTGTTGGTTGCCATGTTGTCCTATTAATTTTGTCCCTTGCCTTACAGAAGCTATGCAATTTTATGAGGTCCCATTTGTCTAATTTTGATCTTAGAGCATAAGCCATTGGGGTTCTTTTCAGGAAAATTTCCCCTATGCTCATTTGTTCTAGGCTCTTCCCCACTTTCTTTTCTATTAGCTTCAGTGTGTCTAATTTTATTTGGAGGTCCTTGACCTATTTGGACTTGAGCTTTGTACAAAGAGATCATAATGGATCAATTTGTATTCTTCTGCATGCTAACCACCAGTTAACCCAGCACCATTTGTTGAAAATGCTGTCTTTTATCCACTGGATGGTTTTATCTCCTTTGCTAAAGATCAAGTGACTGTAGGTGTGTGGGTTCATTTCTGGGTTTTCAATTCTATTCCATTAATCTACCTTTCTGTCACTGTACCAGTAATATGCAGGTTTTTTTTTTTTTATCACAATTGCTCTGTAGTACAGCTTAAGATCAGGGATGATGATTTCACCAGAGGCTATTTTATTGTTGAGAATAGTTTTCACTATCCTGGATTTTTTTTTCCTTATGAATTAGCAAGTGGATCTTTCTAACTCTGTGAAGAATTGAATTGGAACTTTGATGGGGATTGCATTGAATTTATAGATTGCTTTTGGTAAGATGGCAATTTCTACTATATTAATCCTGTCAATACATGAGCATGGGAGACCTTTAAAGGTAAGTTCATAACACTAAGTGCTTACACATTTTTTACATGGAGAGTTTACATATTAGTAACTTAATATCACAGTTAAACTCTCTAGAATAAAAATTAGATATTACACTCCAAAGAAGTAGATGGCAAGGAATAATTTCACACAGGGCTGATATACTTAAAATAGAAACCAAACCTATGAACCTAACAATATAATCCAATTAATCACTAAAAAAAAGTTGACTTCTTAAGAAAATAAAAAGAGAGACAAATTCATATCCAAATTAACTAAAAGGCAGTGGAAAAAAAGGATACAATTTAATGGAGATAAAAGTAGGTATATTACAACAGACACCAAGGAAACTTATGGAGATTAAGGGCATACCAATTGGAAAGAGAGAAGTCAAAGTATCTTTATATGAAGATGATTTGATAAATATTACACTAAAAATCCCTCTAAGAATCTCCTATAGCTGTTCAGCACTTTCAACAAAGTACTTGGGTACAACAATTGACTTAGAAAATCAAAAACTTGTCTATATACATATGCAAAATTGAATGAAAAAGAATCAGGAAAACTATACATTTCACAATAGCCCCAAAAATATAAAATACATTGAAGTAAGTAACCAAGCAAGTGACAGACTTCTATGATAAAAACTACAAGTCTCTGCAGAAAAAAACTTAAATATCAGAGGATAGAAAGGTCTCTCATGTTCATGGATCACTAGGATTAACATTGTAAAATCAGCCATCCTGCCCTAACCAACCAACAGGTTTAATGCAATTCTCATCAAAATTCCACTACAGCTCCTCACAGATCTGGCAAGGGTAATATTCAGCTTCAAATGGAAATGCACAGACACACACACATACACACACACACACACACACACACACACACACACGCAGACACACACACATACAAAAACACAACAATAACAACAACAACACACTTCAGGATAACTAAAACTATCTTGAATAATAAAGGAATTGATGGAGGTACTGCCATCCTCAATATCAAATTTTACTACATACCGATAGTAATAAAAAGATTATGGGTTTGACAAAATACAGATATGTCATCAATGTAATTGAAACTATATTGAAGTAGAAATAAAGGCACATGTGGACACCTGACTTTTGGCAAAGAAACTAGAAATAAGCATTGGAAAAAAGTCAGCATTTTCAACAAATCATTTTGGTTGGATTAGATACCTGCATGTGGAAGAATGCAATCTGACTCAAACTATCACTTTGTGCAAAAATCAGCTCCAAATTGGAACGAAGACCTCAACATGAAACCATATACACTGAACCTGAAAGAAAAGTAAATTAAGAATAGTTTGGTACTCATTGGCACTGGAAAACTTTCTAAACAGAACACCAACACCATTAGCATAGGCAACTAGCAGCATTAGCATTAGCATAGCATAGCAACAATTAATAAACAGAATCTCAAGAAACTAAAAAGCTGCTGCATGGCAAAGACCATCATTATTTGGACAATATACCAGGCTACAGAATGGGAAATTTGTTCTTTTTTAAATCAACTAATATATATATATATATATAATATATTAGTTGATTTAAATATATAATATATTATATATTATATATTTATATAATATAATATATATTTATATATGTAAATATAAAGGACTAATATCCAACATATATAACAAACTCAAAAAATAAACATTAAGAGAACAAAACGGTCAATTAAAAAGGAGTACACATCTAAACAGAACATTCTCAAGAGAGGAAATTCAAGTGCCTGAGTAGCACTCAAATAAATGTTCAACATCCTTAGTGGGCAAGCAGAGAAATGAAAATTAAAAAATGTTTTGATATTTCATCTTATATACGTCAGTATGGCTAAGATCAATTAAACAGATGATATGGTTTTATTCATTGCTGGTGGGAGTGGAAATGTATACAGCCACTATGGAAATCTGTGTGGCAGTTCCTTAAGAGTATGGTAATCAATCCACCTTAAGATGCAGCTATACCACTTTTGATCATGTATCCAAAGAATGCTTCATCATATTGCAGAGGCATGTACTACAGACATAACTGTATTGCAGCTCTATTTATAATAATCATTATGTGAAAACAGTAGATGGTTGTCAGATTAGTGGATGAAGAAAATGTAGTATATTTACACAATAGAATATAACTCAGCCTTTAACAAAATCAAATCACGAAATTTGAAAGTAAATGGATACTATAAAAATTATCCTGAGGAAGATATCCCAGACTTAGTAAGATAAATATTGTGTGTATTTGCTTTTCTGTAGCTATTAGTTGTTAAGTCAGTGATAACCAATCTATGATCTGTATAACCACAGAGGTTATATAGAGAGTAAGGGATTGAGGTACAGAGAGATCTCCCTATAAAAGCAAAAGAGAACAGATGTCTATGGATGGATGTCTATGTGTTGGAACAAATGATCATGTTGGGAGAGGAAGAAAGAGAGATGAGAAAAAGATTGTGGGAAGGAAAAGCTAAAATAGTAAGGGCAGTTTGAGGAATATTAAGGAAACCTGATATAATAAAAGCTTCCAAAAATCATATATACGTATTTGAATGTGATATAAATGAAATCACCAAAAAATGGGGGAATACAGAGCCCCAACTGATTATTTTTGTCATTAAATGAAGTTCCTAGTCTTATAAAGTGTTACATCTAATTGAGTTGCTGGCCAAAGGCCATGTCTGTTTCCAAGACTATATTTTCCTTTTCACACACTTAGTGCAAATCCCCATTGTGAAAGATAACACCTATATAACTCTTCTAAATACAGTAGGGCCTATCAAATATAAATTCACAGACTAAGGCAGTATGGAGAGAGCCTCTATCTACACCATATTGGAATTTTGAGTTGACCCTAACCCAGAAGTTATTTCAAATTGATAACCACTTGCCAGTGAAAATTTAGCTTTCTCCAAGGGAGTCTCACTGGGAAACAAATACTCTTATGTGTAGGCTATATGTCTAGCAGGAGATGGCTAAGAGAAAACAAATTTAAAAGCATCTTTGGAGGTTCTTGGTTTCATAAAAAAAAAAAAATGTCAGGAATTTAAAATAAAACCCAGATTTCATTTTTTATTTCATTTATATATTTAATATTTTTCTTTTTATTATACCCTATAGGTCCTCTGTGTATATATTATGCTTCTAGCTAGGTATTTTTATGGAATTCCTAAATGTGTTAACAAGTGGGATTCTGTATCTATATCTGTTTCTCGTGTTCTTTCTTAGGCTCTTTCCTTCTGTTTGTTTGTTGTTTTATTTATTTATTTATTTATTCATTTATGGTTTTCTCCTATTCTGATGTGTTAGTTTTTGTTTTAGCTTATGTTTATTATTATCCCTTACAAGGCCCTTTGTTTTCTAATGAGAGACAGAAAGGTGGTGGACCCAGATGTAAGTGGTTGTGGAGAGGAATGGATGATATATGAGGGGAAAATTAACTCTACTTTCAATAAAAATTTTAAAAAGAGAGAAAAGAACATTGTTCTACAGTAAGGTATAACCCACATTCTACTCATTGTTTCAATTTTAAAAGAAAATATTTGTAGTATAGAAAATACAAGTTTATTTTGATCTTCCTTTCAAATCTGAGTTCATTTAACTCTTACAATTTAATGGTCAAAGACTACTTTCTGTAATCCTAAAAATACATTGGAACTCCTCTCCAGGCTTCACTGTGAGGTTTAGTTTATCTGTCTTCCTCATTCCCATACATCCCACCTGCCCACTGTAGAAAAGAAGTCAGGGTTTTACGTGGGATGATGGTGAATGGAAGACGTAAGAATGAATTGGTGGAGGACAACATCACTGAATCACAGAGATACTTGTTCTCTTGTCTTCTTGGTCTATATGTGCCTCTGCCAACCTCTGGAGCAGTTGACTCTGTGTCCTGAGAAGTCAGTATCTATTGACAGTAGTACCACCTACTGCTCTTCTGAACTCTAGCACAGCCTCTTCCAGAACTCCTGAGGGCTTATTGTTCACTGAAAATACATTTATGTTTCACTTACTCATGCCCTTTTAATCCTTTCTTCCTCTTTTTGTAGGGGTTATGACAGTAAATCACTCTTCTGCTACTATGAGTCACTTTTGAAAGAAACAAAGATGAATATGAAGGAACCTAAGAGTGAACTCTCTCAGGGAGAACAAAGAGCTCTAGTACTAACGTCATAATTGTGGTGTGATGGTTAATCTTCATTGACAACTTGGCTAGATTTATAATTACCATGGAAACACATTTATAGATGTGTCTAGAGAGAGTTTGCAGGAAGATTTAACTGAGCCCTCACACTCAGCCCAAATGGGGATAACATCATTCTGTGCGCTTGGGTCTTGGACTGAGTACAAGAGTAGCTAACTTCAGCAATCCCTTCAACTCTCTGCTTCCTGCCTATAGCTGCAATATGATCAGTGCTCTCTTGGATCTGCTGCCATGCTTTCCACTCAGGGAAGGATAGTACCTTCAAACCTCAAGCCAAAATAAATAGTCACTTGAAAGAGTGTGTCCACATAAACCCCTGCCTATAAATGCACACAGAATAATAGAAAATGTGGTGTGAGGTGAGATGATACAGGAAAGCAGTGACCCATTAAGTGGCATCAGAGACCAATCCTGATGGTAGCTCTATTTTGGATTTATAGTAGCTAAAGATTCAGAAAAAAAAAAGTCTGCTGTTTAACACATCTGAATCTGTAAGGGCAATCCATCCACAGAGATACTAATCTTTACTGTTTGTTTCATAGTCAACCTTTTATGCATATGTGTTTTTCACATTATCAAGAATATTGAGATTTTTATCAGTTTTAATGCTGCTGTGTCACCTACAAATGTATATTAATTCCCATAATCTAGGAGATTATCATTTCGGAACTGAGCCAGACCAACTTATCACTACTTTCTGCAGATATAATTTTAAATATTAATCAGGCCAGAATCCAGCCATATAACCTATCCCTTTGTCCGAAATGGGTGGTTCAGATAGATGATTAGAAAAAAAAAAAGTTATACTCCTTTTTAAAATAACAATATGCCAGTTGATATTTCTTTTCTAGATTTCCTAAGATTATCTGAATTTCCATGAAAAAAAAATCAGAAGATTCATTCAATCCACACATTTCTGAAGATTCAGTATTTAGCCACTCATTTTCAATTTATTTCTTCTTCCTGAGACAGGTTTTCATATATCTCAGTCTGGTCTGCAATAATCCATGTCCTAAAGATCAACTTCTTATACATTTGTCTCCCCTTGAGTGCAGAGATTACAAACATGTATCACCATACCCAGTTAATGTGGTACTAGGCATCAAACCTGAGGTTCTATGCATGGTAAGTTTCTTAGTAAGAGTTTCTATTGCTGGAATATAATAAAATATCTAAAAACAAGATAGTGAGAAAAGTCTTGTTTAATCTTAAAGCTTGAGAGTCCATCACTGAGGGAGCTAAGGGCATGAACTTTGAGCAAGGACTGATGCAGGACAGTGGGGGCATGCTGCTTACTTCCTTGCTCATCTGTTTTCTGATAGCATCATCCAGAAATGGCACTACCCACAGTGGCTGAGCTTTCCTACACCAAGCTCTAACCAAGAGGATGTACAATAGGCTTGCTTATGAACCAGTTTGGTAGAAGAATTTTCTGAATTGATGTTTCCTCTCCCGAAATGACCATAGCTTTCATCAAGTTGATGTTCTGAGTCACAGCTGTACATCTTGAAATGTGTACTCTTCTGATCTATGGCGTTATCAGTTCCTGCATATGTTCAGTAGTGTCTAGTAATCCATTAGAACCACTTTCTGTACTCTAATTATAATGGACTATTTTGTCTAAAATTTCAAATATATAAAAATAGAATATTAATGGTACTTGTGTGTATAGATTGGATATATAATTACACACATACTCGTATGACCCTTAATTAAAACAATTCTGACAATATTTTTATATTATAACTTGGGGAAAATTATTCTCAAAATTATCTTTATGTATTTTCATAATTCTTTCATTTGATTTTTCTTTGGTACAGGGAATGGAAGCTAGACCATTGTGCATGGTAAGAACATTTTCTACTATTTAACTATGCCTACACAGCTCCTTTCAGTTTTTATGTTGAGCAAAGGTCTTGTTTAACTGTCTAGGCTTTCCTTGAACTTGTGATTTTCCTGTCTCAGAATTCCAAGCAGCTGGGGTTATATCCTTGCATCACCAGAACCAAATGTTTGCCTCTTTACAAAAAAGAAATTATCTAAGAAATTATCTATAATAAATTTAAAGTCTAATTAATGATTTCAACTTTCTTGACTGTCAACTATTTTTCCCAAAATATCTCCGTGAATCTTCCTCTGCCCTAAAAATGCTTTGCGTCCTTCAGACTTAATTAAGAAAAAATAATTATATTTCATTACTGTTGAGATTGAAATTATTTATTTCCTGCAATCTTTTTGAAAGTATTAATAGGTGAGAGGCATTTTGACAGAGGAACAGAGCTGGAGTAAAACTTAATCCCTTAAGAAAAGTCATCTCCACATCTGTTAGATTTGCTTCTAATTTTCAGATACACATTTTCTCTTTCTACCACATTTCTGTGGTTTTGTTTTTTATTCAGAATGTTAATAGTTTCTTAACATCTTTAACTCCCATACTGCTTGTCATATTAATTGCTTATTTGTAAAATTACACTGCTACAAGCAAAAAGATGGAACAATTTGGAGGCTATAAACTCCTAGTGATCTTCTCTCCAAACGTTTCAGTTTGAATAGTTATCCATTCAGCAAAATACCTTTACATGTGCTAAGATGGCCAGCATATAAAAGATCATATGTATTTGGTCTTAATATACTGAAAGTAGAAAATGTAATTAGCAGATCCAGTGGCTGTGGAGATGAGGTAATAGAAGTATGAGAAAAATCAACCAATGATCATTAAATCACAAGTAGATATATCACTGTTTATTTCTCAGTAGGATGGTGATAGACTCTAGATATTTCCAAAAGTTCAAGGAAAGAAGCTCAGTGATTTAATAAGCAACAACACCTTACATTCATTAAGAAATGGAAACAATCTAAATCACCTTTGACCAATGAATGGAGAGTAAAATGTGGTACACAATAGAATTCTATTCAACTATAGTTGGGAATAAAATCTTGAAATTTGAAGCTAAACGGATGGAAGTAGAAAATATCAGTGACCTGAACCCTGAAAGTCAAATGCTATCTGTCCACTTTCATGTAGACCCTAGTTCCAAATATTAAGATATGAGTACATATTCTGGAGTAACAACAGAAGCCAGGAAATTACAAAGGAAACTGTGGAGTACAGGAAGAACTCAAGAGGCAGAGAAAAGTACGTACACAGGTGCTGTGAAGGGGGAAAATGGAAAAGATGAGGGAAAATATCAAGCAGGGAATAGTATGAAGGAAGGAAGGAGAGATAACACTAAGAATGCTTAGAAAAGCTACAGTTTTCCATACAAGGAAAATGTTAGATATCACACCATGAAAAAAATGGGTGAAATGCCTATTAATGTATCAAAGCAGACCTGGCTGCCAGGCTCTTCCAGCATCTTTCAGTCCCTACCTGTTACAGAGTTTCCTGTCCTCTCTTCCGAACTCTCTAACCCAGAGACTGGGCTGCCCCACCTTCTTTTCATTATATAATCCGGCCATTTTGGCTATGCTGATCTCTTGGCTTCCTGGCTCAGGCTGCCTTTCAGTTGGCAGTTCCTCTCTTGCTTTCCTTCCCCATCTCTCTTATGGTACAGTTTAGTCTGCCCAGCATGTTCAGCCTGAACTCTTCCCTCTGACTACTCTCCCCCTTATATCTACAAAAAAATTCTTCTCCACACTTTAGGAATAGTCATGTCTTCCTTCTTTTTTTTTTTTTTTTCTTTTATTTAAGAAACATTGTTTGTAGTTTTATCTAAATACAGACACACACATACATACACACACAAAACAAACAAACAAACAAACAAAAAAAGAGTACTTAAGACAACATGTGGTGTTGCCATTGGCTTAGTTGCGTTCCAGAACTTGAGGGTTAAGACCCAATTGTTGAAGAAATACAAATTTAGGATACAGGATTTAGAGAAAGCAAGATGGGACTGACTTGGAAGCCTCTTTTCTGAATACTGGCCCTTATAGCTGGGGGTACTGTGTAAGCTGCCAATGTAGAGCAATACAACATTCTTACCCAGTAGTGATCCTGAAGCACAATAATGACTGGTTTCAAACGATATCTCCAAATGATGTGATATGGCACTGCTATCTTAGGAGGAACTAACTGTAGGCATATGTTTTTTTTACAGCCTACTTTAATAAGGGTTCGACCTTTCTGCTAGCCCACTACCCACAGAGGTAGTGGAAAAGAAAGATTATTAAGATACAGAGACCTGTTTAGAAATAGTTCTTTGAGGCGATTCCAAACTTTGTTGTTCTGAGTTCAGTCCACTAGCAAATACCATACATGAATCAGCAGCTGTAATCCAGTCTACTCGGCAGATATCACACACACACACACACACACACACACACACACACACACACACACACACACACACACACAAACACACACAAATCA